>NC_047110.1:32991859-33100382 GCF_902500255.1 Thalassophryne amazonica | reverse complement strand
TAAAAATAACCAGAAAGCGGTTCCAAACAAAAACTATTTATTATACACCTGTGTTTAAAAGTGTAAAAACATAAAAAAAACAACGTCTCTGGTGGAGTGATCCGCGGCTCGCTCTCCAGCGCCCGCAAGGATTAAAGCCGGCGCTCCTGGACTTCCTACCACCGCCAAACACCCCCCAGGTAGACACGACAAACTGATTCTCTGTGAAGCAAAGAGACGGTGAGGTAAGTCAACAGATACAACTATATCTTCCAATAAACACACGCTGCCAGCAACACACTCAGGTCAGTGTCCTTTTTTTTTACTTTATGCAAATGAGCAGCTTCTCACAACAAGTGGAGGATCACTTATCCTTCACGCCACAGCAGTGAGAAGCAAACTGCGCAATTCTCTTTACAATTCCAGTATACTGTGTAACAAAACACCAAGTTACTATCAACAAGTACCTAAACACTTAATTACCTTTCGTGTGTGCTGACAGCATGTGTCCTCACCCCTCCCTGCTTCACGGGCTCGATGTGTCAAACCCAGGCGCGGTCCTCAGCGTCTCACAAACGAACGTCACAAGGTCGATTTCCCGGCAGTTCTGCTTGAATCACACATGACTTAAATGCAGAACGCCATCCAATTATCTGCTTCAGCTGCAAGTCGCCCAGGTTGCACATGAGCACCGATCACAGGTGCTTTCCATGATGTTGATGAGGGTGAAGACTCTTCAGCCAGCACCTTCTTCACAGACAAATCAGCCCTCATGCCACCTGGAGAGCAAAGAAAAGAAAAGAACACCAGAACATCCAGCCACGCCCCCCCCCAACACACAACAGTACCCCCCCATCAACGGGAAGCCTCCCGGCGACCGAACAGACCAGGCCCGAGAACAGCCCCTCCCTCCGGGGTCCACGTCAGGAAGCAGACGGCAAGACAGGCACCGCAGCTGGAAGGCCGGCTGGAATCAACAAAAGCCCCAAAACATTCCCCAGAACAAGTCCACTCACACAAAAAAAAAAAAAAACATAAAACCCACCCAAAACCTCCCCAGGGGACCGTCCCATCAAACCCCGGGAGGAAAAGAAAAACTCCCAAACACAAAAACCCAACACAGTCCCACAACACAGTACAACGCAGATGCATAAAAGAAAAATAACAAACAACCCCCCCAGAATGACCTGCAGAGCCCAACCCCCCCCCCCTCAGAAGGCCTTCATTGCCAGTTCCAGGAGGAACAGCCAAAACCGTGATCCCACAAAGGTCCCCAGGTATACATGGAGTGAAACGGTGCCCCCCAGGGGACCGTATCATCAACCCCAGGAGGCACCCTCCCCACAACCCCGGAACCCCAGATCCGGTCACACTTGGCCGGTCGGTCCCAAGCCAATTCCCCCCCCAGAGGACCGTCCCATCAACCCTGGAGGCGGAACCCGGAAGGAAACAAAATAAAACCAAAAACCAACCCCCGGAGGACAACCAAAAACAACCCCGGGGGGATATAAAACGACCATAAACCCCGTTGCCCTCCCCGGCACCCCGAAAGACCCCAGGTCCCTCCCAGAGCTCTTTGGCGGCTCTATTTTGGCGAACAGCTCAAAATATTAAGCCGGAGAAGGGAACAGGTAAAAACTAACCCAGCTCCAACCCCAAAGCGCAGCGGAGAACTGGAAATACGTCCGGCACCCCAACTCGACCATACCCCAGCCACTCGGGAGGGGTGGAACTACCGAAATGGCAAACGGCAACAGATCGGCCCACCCCTCCGACTGAGGCATGTCTCCACTGCACCACACCCTGGCAACACCCATGACAATCGGTCCAACGGCTCACCGAGGCTGGAGTGGAACCGGGCCTTAACCAAACCAAAAAGAACGCCTCTAACACCCCCCCCTAGGTGCAGAGGTCTTCTGAGAATGCTCAGCGTGACCAACCTGCACCACCCCACAACCCACAAGACAAGCGGTCTAAGGGCAAGTGAGGGTGGGGTTAGGAATGTAGAGAAATAAAAACAACAAAACAAAAACGACCCAACAACCCAAACAGAAAATACCTAAAAACACATACAAAAGTGACAGGTAAGTGAGCCCAGGCGGGCTTCCAACCGCCTATCACTCCACCAGATACGCCCCTACCTCCCCAAACAAGTATAACCCCTGATTAAAGAAAACAAAACATTTACATGTGCTAAAATTTTTTTTTTTTTTTTTTTTTATGTGGGTTCTTTTGCCTGTCCAAGAACACTTGGAGTTACGTCACCATTATTTCTCTTGACGCTTACGTGTCGGGGCAATACAGGAATCTCGACTCGTCCGAGCTGCATGGGCTCGTCAATAGGAGGAGCCGGAGGTCCCGTCGGAGGAGCCTCAGTGGGGCGAAGAAGAGGCGGCCCAGCTTTGTGTCGGGGAAAGCCCCGAGACAAAAAAAAACGCTCTGATGGGCGTCCTCTCTCATGTCCACGCTCCTTCATCCGATCATCTAGATGAATCACCAACGATATTAGCTCGTCTAAATCGTTTGGCTCATCACGGACCGCCAGCTCGTCTTTTAATGACTCATTTAACCCGTCTACAAACACGCCCCGTAATGCTGCGGCATTCCAACCTGATTGAGCAGAAAAAATCCGGAAGTCCACGGAATACTCCGCCGCACTCCGCCTCCCCTGCCTGAGATTCAGCAACCGTTGAGCAACGGTATTCGTTTTCACCGAATGGTCAAAAACCAGTCGGAACTCCCGGGAGAAATCCTTAAAGGACCCTAACAATGGCGAGTTGTTACTCCACAACGCTGTGACCCAAGCTAAGGCGTCACCTCGGAGCAAATTTGTCACATACGAAACACGACTTCCATCAGAAGAGAAGGAAGCCGGTCGCTGAGCAAAAACCAGAGAACATTGCATCAGAAACGAAGCACAAGCTTCGACGTCTCCCGCATAGGGCTCCGGATGACAAATGATCGGTTCAAACACCGAATCTTTGGGTGACGGAGTTATCTGCCTTGGTATCGATGATGCCGCAGCTGGCGCTGCAGGAAGCGGAACCGCTTGAGCTGCAAGCTCCGTAACACGGGCGTCTGTTTGTTTAATTTGATTTGCGAGGTGCTGTAATTGCTCCCATATTTTCTCCAAGTGTTCTTGAATCTTTTCGGCAAAAGGAACCGCCTCTGCCGCTGGGTCCATTATGGAATGGCCGGGAAATTCTGTTATGTGTCGACGCGGATTGAGGAGCGAACCTGCGTCAGACACGACCCAGCGCTAAAAATAACCAGAAAGCGGTTCCAAACAAAAACTATTTATTATACACCTGTGTTTAAAAGTGTAAAAACATAAAAAAACAACGTCCCTCTGGTGGAGTGATCCGCGGCTCGCTCTCCAGCGCCCGCAAGGATTAAAGCCGGCGCTCCTGGACTTCCTACCACCGCCAAACACCCCCCAGGTGGACACGACAAACTGATTCTCTGTGAAGCAAAGAGACGGTGAGGTAAGTCAACAGATACAACTATATCTTCCAATAAACACACGCTGCCAGCAACACACTCAGGTCAGTGTCCTTTTTTTTAACTTTATGCAAATGAGCAGCTTCTCACAACAAGTGGAGGATCACTTATCCTTCACGCCACAGCAGTGAGAAGCAAACTGCGCAATTCTCTTTACAATTCCAGTATACTGTGTAACAAAACACCAAGTTACTATCAACAAGTACCTAAACACTTAATTACCTTTCGTGTGTGCTGACAGCATGTGTCCTCACCCCTCCCTGCTTCACGGGCTCGATGTGTCAAACCCAGGCGCGGTCCTCAGCGTCTCACAAACGAACGTCACAAGGTTGATTTCCCGGCAGTTCTGCTTGAATCACACATGACTTAAATGCAGAACGCCATCCAATTATCTGCTTCAGCTGCAAGTCGTCCAGGTTGCACGTGAGCACCGATCACAGGTGCTTTCCATGATGTTGATGAGGGTGAAGACTCTTCAGCCAGCACCTTCTTCACAGACAAATCAGCCCTCATGCCACCTGGAGAGCAAGAAAAGAACACCAAAACATCCAGCCACGCCCCCCCCAACACACAACACAAGTGCTTGCTCACAGGGGGTCGTTTTGACCGTTGGGGTTTTACATAATTATTGTATGGCCTTGCCTTACAATATAAAGCGCCTTGGGGCAACTGTTTGTTGTGATTTGGCGGTATATAAAAAAAATTGATTGATTGATTGACAAACTGGAAAAAGTGGAAATGAAAGCATCATATGACCTGTCAACATCATCAACAAAAACATCTGACCAATTCTGACTTGATAAATCCTCCCTTAAATTATCAATTGTTTCAGGTGTTACTTTTCTACTCATGAATTTGATATTGCTTCGATACATACAACAACCCTCCAATGCAAAGACTGAGAAAACTGGCAAGTGATCACTGATATCACTGACCAGTAGTCCCCCACTAAGATTACCGGATATAACGTTAGTTAAAATATTGTCAATGAGAGTTGTATCCATAGTTATTCTGCTAGGATGAATGATGGTTGGAAACAGTCCTAAACAGTACAAGGTGTTTATAAATGAGGTAATTTGTGGATGATTGTGAGGGTTTAAAAATCTATATTGAAATCTCCACAGACAAATAAATGCTTATTTCTGTTGATTTTGTTGTACATTCATAAGATAATGTCTTCAAAGGTGTCAATATTTGTCCCAGGAGCTCTGTAAATACAACTAACAACTATGTTTTTGGAGTTTATAGATGTAATTTCTATGGTAACACATTCCATGATGTTGTCCACTGTAAATGACATGTCGTTAATGAGTTTACAGTTATAATCTGACCTTACAAACAATGCAACGCCTCCACCCCTTCTCGTCTGCCTGTTAACCAGGAACAATTCATAACCATCAAGATATACCAGATCTTTATTATCCTCATTTAACCATGTTTCTGAAATTGCAATAACTGAAAAACGTTTTTTGGATGTTTTCAAACAATCATTAATAGTGGACAGATTTCAAGAAAGACTTCTGCTGTTGAAATGTATAATTGAAAAATCTTCATCATTGATTTTATAATTTTTTAATTGTTCTTCTTGAATTATATAATCTTCTTGAACCAGTAACAAGGAAATGTAGTGGATTTCAAATCATCCAAGCAAAGGAACAAGATTATTTTCCTTATTTTAAGACAGAGGCTAATAATAAATAAGAATTCTTTCTTATTCTTTCTTATGTTTTAAGGCACATTTTGATTATTCAGTGCCTAGACATTTTGCTAGTTTTGAGAATTCTAACCAAGTACATTTTTCTTACTCCACTGGCAGAATTTTTGCTTAATACAAGACAATTTGGATAGATTTTGGGTTATTTGGCTTATGTTGAGAGGGACAGTTTTTGCAGTGAAATCAGTTTTGGTTATATAATTATAGTTAAAGTCTGTTTTCTTCATGAATAGCTGATCCTGTGTCCAGCTGCTCACACCTAGAAATAAGTTTCTTCAGCTTCTCCCTTTCTTTTCCCCACTTGAGTTTGGTATTTCTGATGCAACTCAACCACTACACCTGTCCTAGTGGCGCACACTGTACGCGCAGCATTTGATGGTACAAATAAATACATATTCCTACAAAAGTCTGAGTCACTCTGGACAGATTGTCTGGTGCATCCAGACAAGACACGTACATGAAAGAGCGGGTGTTTGTTGTGCAGACAGCGATAGCATCAGGTCCTATTGATTTAGCAGTCAGCTCCTGGCATTATCAAAAGCCCATCCCAAAGGCAGCACCTTCACTGCTCCACTGCACTCCAATCATATTTGCGCTTGATCACATCCCAAAGAGCTTGTCACCTCAGTGTTTTGTGACACTTAAACCTGATTTATGCACGGCTGACAGAAGGTGACCTTCTTCTGTGTTAAACTGTAGGCTCCACTATCCTCTAAATGAGGTGTTGTTTCACCCTGGCACCATGGAAGGCTTTTTATTGCTGCCCCACAAATAGCTACAAAACAAACACGACCCGACACGACACGACAGCGGGAAAATGTAGAATACTTACCCTGCGGTGATCAACTCTGAGTGACTTCACAAGCATCTTTAAACAAATCCAAAGCTCAAGCAGACACAATTCCTGAACAAATTCTTGCTCAGTGTTTGCAGTAAGAAGAAAAAAGAAGAAAGAAACTCTGAATTACAGCAAGAGACCAATAAATGAGCAGTGTGGATGAGATCAGTGGGAAAAAAACAGGCCTGATGCGATAGGGCAAGATACGCATTTATGATTGTTAAGAGAAGATAAGAAGAAAGTGTGCTTGAAGATTCTCCGGCAAGTACTTCAAAATGGAGATTTTTTATTAAATCGATTTAGATAGCAGCATCGGTGGAAAAACAGGCAAAAATCAAATATCTTTTTGATAAGTGAGTGGAACTTTAACTCTACTTGGTGTTTATTATCTTCTGTGCCTGCATGAGTGTTTGAATGACTAAAGTGCTTCACAGAGTATTGATGCTGAAGTGCAGCTCTTTGCAAGCGCATCAAGAAAGTACACAGTAGCTGTTGATTCCAAGGCGTGCACACAATTAGGGGTAAGCAGTACACCAATGTCACACTACACTACAGGGTGCAATGCACTAGGATAGTACAGGACATGTACAAGAATAGTGTGACAGCGGTGAGATGTGCAGTCGGAATGACAGACTCAGTCAAGGTGGAGGTGGGATTACACCAAGGATCAGCTCTGAGTCCTTTCTTGTTTGCAGTGGTGATGGACAGGTTGACGAATGAGATCAGACAGGAGTCCCCATGGACTAGGATGTTTGCAGATGACATTGTGATCTGTAGTGAGAGTAGAGAGCAAGTTGAGTCTAGTCTGGAGAAGTGGAGATATGCTTTGGAGAGAAGGGGAATGAAAGTCAGTAGAAGCAAGACAGAGTACATGTGTGTGAAGGAGTGGGATCCCTGTGGAATAGTGCAGTTACAAGGAGTAGAAGTGGTGAAAGTAGATGAGTTTAAATATTTGGGGTCAACTGTTCAAAGTAATGGAGAGTGTTGTAAAGAGGTGAAGAAGAGAGTGCAGGCAGGGTGGAGTGGGTGGAGAAAGGTGGCAGGAGTGATTTGTGACCAAAGAATATCAGCAAGAGTGAAGGAGAAAGTTTACAGGACAGTACTGAGACCAGCTATGTTGTATGGTTTAGAGACAGTGGCACTAACAAAAAGACAGGAGGCAGAGCTGGAGGTAGCAGAGCTGAAGATGTTGAGATTCTCTTTGGGAGTGACAAGAATGGACAAGATTAGGAATGAACATATCAGAGGGACAGCTCAGGTGGGACGGTTCGGAGACAAAGTCAGAGAGGCAAGATTGAGATGGTTTGGACATGTGCAGAGGAGGGACCCAGGGTATATAGGGAGAAGGATGCTGAGGATGGAGCCACCAGGCAGGAGGAGAAGAGGGAGACCAAAGAGGAGGTTCATGGATGTGCTGAGAGAGGACATGCAGGTGGTTGGTGTGACAGAGGAAGATACAGAGGACAGAGTGAGATGGAAAGGATTCATCTGCTGTGGCGACCCCTAACGGGAACAGCCAAAAGGCAAAGAAGAAGAAGTATACCAATGTCACAAGGTGGCCTTCCACCACCCTAGAAACTGCACATTTTAAAGTTCTGAATTGAAGATGCGGTCAATGGAAATACATGTATTTGGGGGGGACCGTCAATTATCGCTAAAATGCTTTTATGTTCAATGAGGTGTTTTTTTTTTTTTTCCGGCTATTCGAAAAAAGTCTTTTTTCAAAGTTGCTATGGAAACACTTGTTCTGCTATTCCAGGTCAAGTGACATACAGGAAGGCTCCCTTGCAATTCCACTGTTCTGTACAATGTCACTTAAAAGCATTCTGATGCCTCACATCCTATTCTGTGAACGTGAAGCATCAGTGTGAGGATGCGTAAATTTGGTAAGATTGTAATTCACGTCGGCAGTAATGACACCCGGTTACGCCAATCGGAGGTCACTAAAATTAACATTAAATCGGTGTGTAACTTTGCAAAAACAATGTCGGACTCTGTAGTTTTCTCTGGGCCCCTCCCCAATCGGACCGGGAGTGACATGTTTAGCCGCATGTTCTCCTTGAATTGCTGGCTGTCTGAGTGGTGTCCAAAAAATGAGGTGGGCTTCATAGATAATTGGCAAAGCTTCTGGGGAAAACCTGGTCTTGTTAGGAGAGACGGCATCCATCCCACTTTGGATGGAGCAGCTCTCATTTCTAGAAATCTGGCCAATTTTCTTAAATCCTCCAAACCGTGACTATCCAGGGTTGGGACCAGGAAGCAGAGTTGTAGTCTTACACACCTCTCTGCAGCTTCTCTCCCCCTGCCATCCCCTCATTACCCCATCCCCGTAGAGACGGTGCCTGCTCCCAGACTACCAATAACCAGCAAAAATCTATTTAAGCATAAAAATTCAAAAAGAAAAAATAATATAGCACCTTCAACTGCACTACAGACTAAAACAGTTAAATGTGGTCTGTTAAACATTAGGTCTCTCTCTTCTAAGTCCCTGTTAGTAAATGATATAATAATTGATCAACATATTGATTTATTCTGCCTTACAGAAACCTGGTTACAGCAGGATGAATATGTTAGTTTAAATGAGTCAACACCCCCGAGTCACACTAACTGTCAGAATGCTCGTAGCACGGGCCGGGGCGGAGGATTAGCAGCAATCTTCCATTCCATCTTATTAATTAATCCAAAACCCAGACAGAGCTTTAATTCATTTGAAAGCTTGTCTCTTAGTCTTGTCCATCCAAATTGGAAGTCCCAAAAACCAGTTTTATTTGTTATTATCTATCGTCCACCTGGTCGTTACTGTGAGTTTCTCTGTGAATTTTCAGACCTTTTGTCTGACTTAGTGCTTAGCTCAGATAAGATAATTATAGTGGGCGATTTTAACATCCACACAGATGCTGAGAATGACAGCCTCAACACTGCATTTAATCTATTATTAGACTCTATTGGCTTTGCTCAAAAAGTAAATGAGTCCACCCACCACTTTAATCATATCTTAGATCTTGTTCTGACTTATGGTATGGAAATAGAAGACTTAACAGTATTCCCTGAAAACTCCCTTCTGTCTGATCATTTCTTAATAACATTTACATTTACTATGATGGACTACCCAGCAGTGGGGAATAAGTTTCATTACACTAGAAGTCTTTCAGAAAGCGCTGTAACTAGGTTTAAGGATATGATTCCTTCTTTATGTTCTCTTATGCCATATACCAACACAGTGCAGAGTAGCTACCTAAACTCTGTAAGTGAGATAGAGTATCTCGTCAATAGTTTTACATCCTCATTGAAGACAACTTTGGATGCTGTAGCTCCTCTGAAAAAGAGAGCTTTAAATCAGAAGTGTCTGACTCCGTGGTATAACTCACAAACTCGTAGCTTAAAGCAGATAACCCGTAAGTTGGAGAGGAAATGGCGTCTCACTAATTTAGAGGATCTTCACTTAGCCTGGAAAAAGAGTCTGTTGCTCTATAAAAAAGCCCTCCGTAAAGCTAGGACATCTTTCTACTCATCACTAATTGAAGAAAATAAGAACAACCCCAGGTTTCTTTTCAGCACTGTAGCCAGGCTGACAAAGAGTCAGAGCTCTATTGAGCTGAGTATTCCATTAACTTTAACTAGTAATGACTTCATGACTTTCTTTGCTAACAAAATTTTAACTATTAGAGAAAAAATTACTCATAACCATCCCAAAGACGTATCGTTATCTTTGGCTGCTTTCAGTGATGCCGGTATTTGGTTAGACTCTTTCTCTCCGATTGTTCTGTCTGAGTTATTTTCATTAGTTACTTCATCCAAACCATCAACATGTTTATTAGACCCCATTCCTACCAGGCTGCTCAAGGAAGCCCTGCCATTATTTAATGCTTCGATCTTAAATATGATCAATCTATCTTTGTTAGTTGGCTATGTACCACAGGCTTTTAAGGTAGCAGTAATTAAACCATTACTTAAAAAGCCATCACTTGACCCAGCTATCTTAGCTAATTATAGGCCAATCTCCAACCTTCCTTTTCTCTCAAAAATTCTTGAAAGGGTAGTTGTAAAACAGCTAACTGATCATCTGCAGAGGAATGGTCTATTTGAAGAGTTTCAGTCAGGTTTTAGAATTCATCATAGTACAGAAACAGCATTAGTGAAGGTTACAAATGATCTTCTTATGGCCTCGGACAGTGGACTCATCTCTGTGCTTGTTCTGTTAGACCTCAGTGCTGCTTTTGATACTGTTGACCATAAAATTTTATTACAGAGATTAGAGCATGCCATAGGTATTAAAGGCACTGCGCTGCGGTGGTTTGAATCATATTTGTCTAATAGATTACAATTTGTTCATGTAAATGGGGAATCTTCTTCACAGACTAAAGTTAATTCTGGAGTTCCACAAGGTTCTGTGCTTTGACCAATTTTATTCACTTTATACATGCTTCCCTTAGGCAGTATTATTAGATGGTATTGCTTAAATTTTCATTGTTACGCAGATGATACCCAGCTTTATCTATCCATGAAGCCAGAGGACACACACCAATTAGCTAAACTGCAGGATTGTCTTACAGACATAAAGACATGGATGACCTCTAATTTCCTGCTTTTAAACTCAGATAAAACTGAAGTTATTGTACTTGGCCCCACAAATCTTAGAAACATGGTGTCTAACCAGATCCTTACTCTGGATGGCATTACCCTGACCTCTAGTAATACTGTGAGAAATCTTGGAGTCATTTTTGATCAGGATATGTCATTCAAAGCGCATATTAAACAAATATGTAGGACTGCTTTTTTGCATTTACGCAATATCTCTAAAATCAGAAAGGTCTTGTCTCAGAGTGATGCTGAAAAACTAATTCATGCATTTATTTCCTCTAGGCTGGACTATTGTAATTCATTATTATCAGGTTGTCCTAAAAGTTCCCTAAAAAGCCTTCAGTTAATTCAAAATGCTGCAGCTAGAGTACTGACGGGGACTAGAAGGAGAGAGCATATCTCACCCATATTGGCCTCTCTTCATTGGCTTCCTGTTAATTCTAGAATAGAATTTAAAATTCTTCTTCTTACTTATAAGGTTTTGAATAATCAGGTCCCATCTTATCTTAGGGACCTCGTAGTACCATATCACCCCAATAGAGCGCTTCGCTCTCAGACTGCAGGCTTACTTGTAGTTCCTAGGGTTTGTAAGAGTAGAATGGGAGGCAGAGCCTTCAGCTTTCAGGCTCCTCTCCTGTGGAACCAGCTCCCAATTCAGATCAGGGAGACAGACACCCTCTCTACTTTTAAGATTAGGCTTAAAACTTTCCTTTTTGCTAAAGCTTATAATTAGGGCTGGATCAGGTGACCCTGAACCATCCCTTAGTTATGCTGCTATAGACGTAGACTGCTGGGGGGTTCCCATGATGCACTGTTTCTTTCTCTTTTTGCTCTGTATGCACCACTCTGCATTTAATCATTAGTGATCGATCTCTGCTCCCCTCCACAGCATGTCTTTTTCCTGGTTCTCTCCCTCAGCCCCAACTAGTCCCAGCAGAAGACTGCCCCTCCCTGAGCCTGGTTCTGCTGGAGGTTTCTTCCTGTTAAAAGGGAGTTTTTCCTTCCCACTGTAGCCAAGTGCTTGCTCACAGGGGGTCGTTTTGACCGTTGTGGTTTTACATAATTATTGTATGGCCTTGCCTTACAATATAGAGCACCTTGGGGCAACTGTTTGTTGTGATTTGGCGCTATATAAAAAAATGATTGATTGATTGATGTTTGAGATGTTTCTATCAAATGGAAAAGGTCTATAGAAATTAATTCCATCTACTGCTTTAGTCATGTTTTTGTATTTCTAGTTGCATAGACAGACAGAAAGACAGGTAGGCAGGCAGACAGACAGACAATCTCCTCCAGGTTGTTTGTCATAAAACACTGGTTGGAAGAATGTGACATTGGCAGTTGATACAAGACCTCTGTGTCAATATGTCCACTATGTTGAGGTTGTGGAGTCAATACAACAGAACATCTAGCTCCACCTCAACAACAACAACACAATATCTGCCTCCAGCAACTACAGTTTAATTTACTGTCCTGCTGCCATGACTGTTTGCAGAAAGCAGAGGATGTCATGACTGGATCATTCTGAAACTGATTTTGTTGATGTGGAACTTCACTTTAAGCAAGTGAAAACTGACCCCACAATTTCGTTTTTTTTTTTTTTTTTTTTTCAGGAAATTTGGTTCTGCAATCATCTGTACCCAGTTATAATGAATATGGAAGTGCATTGTATCCCGAAAGCTCACATTAGAGATTTGTATGGGAATTTTTGCTCCCTATACAAATGACATTTACCCCAAAATCCATCATCCTACATTTCCCACACTGACATCCAGCTGTGGTTTTAATATGTGTATCGAGCATTGTAGTGGGACAGGTATGTGAAAAAGATGTTCATTTCTGGCAGAAAGTGTGAAATTTTGCATACAGGGGTATTTTCAAATGCTGAATTAAAAAACTGGCGGATCCAAGAGGTCTAACCATTGGGTTGGCTGCCATCTTCAATACCAATATAGCTGCTATGTTGAAACATTGATAGTCACTATCTTGGGACACAGGTTACTGATTTCTGGTACATAGGGAATTTTGATATGCTGAATTGGTAATACAGTTATTAATACATAATAATTAATGCATTCATTATTAATACATTAGTTATTAATTAATGTATTAGCTGTGAGTACGGCTTGAAACCTGCTTGATTGTGGTCCATCGGGTAAAAATTTGAAGCCAAAGCACCCCAGATGCATGCTCATTGTGGCTTTTGTTCAAAGCTGAAATGCTCGATCGTTGGCGTTCATAGTAGAATGATACCCTGAGGTCACTGATGAATTCTAACTATGTTGGATAACTGAGGTTTTGCCTGTTCACACAAACACAATACAGCATCTTGGTCAAGGAAATTCAATGAAGCAGTGCCACAGCAATGTAATATTGCTGTGAAATGGAGCAAGTCACACACAAGTTCATCCTTGAAAAAGTAATTGATTGATATATGGTCCGATGGCTTCATGACAGACAGGATTCCACCAGAGACTGTCTGGCAAAAAGACATCTCAGGTAAACTGAGTACGAATCGCCAGTCCTGCCAGAGCGCCCTGTCCTGTCGACCTGCATCTGGCTGGTGGGGCAAGTGATTGATGACAGCTGTCAGTCTGCTGTCCGCTCCACCTCATCACCCCTACTGGATGCCATTTCTGCCACGGTAAGGGCTGATCTCTCTCTCCTGGCAGGTTTGACAGAGCGGAGTCGCATCAAATCCTGGTCTCACAAAAACCCGTCAGCAACAGCTGCCCTGTCTTTCGCTGAAAAACCTGTGCCAAGAAACAAGATGTGCACGGTGTGATATATTCTGATTGAAGTGTGATCAGTTCTCCAGGAGATGTGTAGGGTGACATTTGGACGTGCAGCTGGCCCACCCTGCCTGAAGTGCGGGCTTCAGGCACGATAGGGCGCTGCCGCCACGGACACAGCCGGGAGTGACAGCTGTCACTCATTAATTCCTGACAGCTGTCACTCATTCTTCATCATCGCACTCCATAAAACCCAGATGTCATCTCCACCTCATCGCCGAGATATCGTACTTCTTTGGAGGTAATAGACTCAGCCGTTTGTGTTTTACAATATAATCTGTATATTGTGAGTGTTTGCAGGAGTACCGGTCCGTCTGTCTGTGGAAGCTGAGTGCTGGACGGCACTCTTTTCCCCTGAGGAATCACTGCGGTACTCTGCAGAATATTGAGTGAGAGGTGGAGGTGGCATTCCCACCGTTGTTGTTACGGGGTGTACACACACCCACACTTGACTGTCTTTGTTCTTCGCCAACAGTACCAGATCCGACAGTCGGGGATGGTGATCACCTGGGAATTCGGGACTTGGCGGCTCCAGTATTCACCAGGTTCGGTGGCGGCGGAAATCGTGTGGTTCCGGCTCTTCTCAGGACAGACGTCTTCTATCCTCGAGCCTGCCCACACGTCACCTTTGTGGATTGACTGTAATCATATTCTGAGATTGTCTGTATGTTCGTTGTGCACCTTCACAACATTAAATTGTTATTTTTTGGCTCATCTATTGACCGTTCATTTTCACCCCCTGTTGTGGGTCCGTGTCACTACACTTTCACAACACGGAGGACACAAATTGTGAGTGTCATGATTGGGTATACAACCCCTGGCAAAAATTATGGAATCACCGGCCTCAGAGGATGTTCATTCAGTTGTTTAATTTTGTAGAAAAAAAGCAGATCACAGACATGACACAAAACTAAAGTCATTTCAAATGGCAACTTTCTGGCTTTAAGAAACACTATAAGAAATCAAGAAAAAAAGATTGTGGCAGTCAGTAACGGTTACTTTTTTAGACCAAGCAAAGGAAAAAAATATGGAATCACTCAATTCTGAGGAAAGAATTATGGAATCACCCTGTAAATTTTCATCCCCAAAACTAACACCTGCATCATATCAGATCTGCTTGTTAGTCTGCATCTAAAAAGGAGTGAACACACCTTGGAGAGCTGTTGCACCAAGTGCACTGACATGAATCATGGCTCCAACACGAGAGATGTCAATTGAAACAAAGGAGAGGATTATCAAACTCTTAAAAGAGAGTAAATCATCACGCAATGTTGCAAAAGATGTTGGTTGTTCACAGTCAGCTGTGTCTAAACTCTGGACCAAATACAAACAACATGGGAAGGTTGTTAAAGGAAAACATACTGGTAGACCAAGGAAGACATCAAAGCGTCAAGACAGAAAACTTAAAGCAATATGTCTCAAAAATCGAAAAATGTACAACAAAACAAATGAGGAACGAATGGGAGGAAACTGGAGTCAACGTCTGTCACCGAACTGTAAGAAACCACCTAAAGGAAATGGGATTTACATACAGAAAAGCTAAACGAAAGGCATCATTAACACCTAAACAGAAAAAAACAAGGTTACAATGGGCTAAGGAAAAGCAATTGTGGACTGTGGATGACTGGATGAAAGTCATATTCAGTGATGAATCTCAAATCTGCATTGGGCAAGGTGATGATGCTGGAACTTTTGTTTGGTGCCGTTCCAATGAGATTTATAAAGATGACTGCCTGAAGAGAACATGTAAATTTCCACAGTCATTGATGATATGGGGCTGCATGTCAGGTAAAGGCACTGGGGAGATGGCTGTCATTACATCATCAATAAATGCAAAAGTTTATGTTGATATTTTGGACAATTGAAAGGATGTTTGGGGATGATGAAATCATTTTTCAAGATGATAATGCATCTTGCCATAGAGCAAAAACTGCAAAAACATTCCTTGCAAAAAGACACATAGGGTCAATGTCATGGCATAGGGTCAATGTCAATGAGCATATCTGACTTGATGCAGGTGTTAATTTGGTGGATAAAAATTTACAGGGTGATTCCATAATTTTTTCCTCAGAATTGAGTGTTTCCATATTTTTTTCCTTTGCTTGGTCTAAAAAAGTAACCGTTACTGACTGCCACAATCTTTTTTTCTTGATTTCTTATAGTGTTTCTTAAAGCCAGAAAGTTGCCATTTGAAATGACTTTAGTTTTGTGTCATGTCTGTGATCTGCTTTTTTTCTACAAAATTAAACAACTGAATGAACATCCTCTGAGGCCGGTGATTCCATAATTTTTGCCAGGGGTTGTAAAAGGAGCATCCCCAAAAGGCTCAGCCGTTCACAAGCAAAGATGGGGTGGGGATCACCACTTTGTGAATTACTGAGTGAAAATATAGTCCAACAGGTTAAGAACAATGTTTCTCAATGTTCAATTGCAAGGAATTTAGGAATTCCATCATTTGCACTCCATAATGTAATGAGATAATTCAGAGAATCTGGAGAACTTTGTACACATAAGCGGCAAGGCCAAAAACCAACACTGAATGCCCGTGACCTTCCATCCCTCAGGCAGCACTGCCATCATTGTGTAAAGGATCTTACCATGTGGGCTCAGGAACACTTAAGAAAACCATTGTCAGTTAATACAGTTCGTCACTACATCTACAAGTGCAAGTTAAAACTCTACCATGCAAAGCAAAAGCTATACATCAACAGCATCCAGAAACGCTGCTGTCTTTTCTGGGCCCGAGCTCATTTGAAATGGACAGATGCAAAGTGGAAAAGTGTGCTGTGGTCTGATGAGTCCACATTTCAAATTATTTTTGGAAATCATGGACATCGTGTCCTCCGGACAAAAGAGGAGAAAAGACCATCCAAATTTTTACCAGCACAAAATTCAAAAGCCAGCATCTGTGCTGGTATGGGGGTGTGTTAGTGCCCATGGCATGGGCAACTTACACATCAGCGATGGCACCATCAATGCTGAAAGGTACATCCAGGTTTTGGAGCAACACAAGCTGCCATCCAAGCAACGTCTTTTTCAGGGGAGTCCCTGCTTATTTCAGCAAGACAATGCCAAGCCACATTCTGCATGTGTTACAACAGCGTGGCTTCATAGTAAAACAGTGTGGGTACTAGAATGACCTGCCTGCAGTCCAGACCCGTTGCCCATTGAAAATGTGTGGTGCATTATGAAGCACAAAATATGACAACACAGACTCCAGACTGTCGTACATCAAACAAGAATGTGAAAGAATTCCACCTACAAAGCTTCAACAATTAGTGTCCTCAGTTCCCAAACACTTATTGAGTGTTGTTAGAAGGAAAGGTGATGTAACACAGTGGTAAACATATCACTGTCCCTGAAACATGTTGCAGGCATCCATTTCAAAATGAGCAAATATTTGCACAAAAACAATAAAGTTTATCAGTGTGAACATTAAATATCTTGTCTTTGTGGTGTATTCAACTGAATATAGGTTGAAGAGGATTTGCAAATCATTGTATTCTGTTTTTATTTACATTTTACACAATGTCCCAACTTCATTGGAATTGAGGTTGCATTTTACATCTGCATAAGTTTATTAAATTTATTATTCAAGTAATATCCCCTGCCATGGGATTACTTTCTTACAAGCATTGGTGGATGAAGTACTCAGCTTATACTTAAACAAATTACAAACATCACACATTAAAATTCAGTCCCTCCAGGATTTTAAAGGCTTTCACAGAGGGAATTGTTGAGGCCCAAAATGCTTGATTACAATGGAAGCTTTTCTTTCTTTTTTCGGCTTTTCTGTCTTTTTCTTTTTGCAGCTTTTTTTGTTTGTTTTTGTAATTCCCACTCAGCTCTGTAATGCGACTGAAAAAAATATTTTGCATGATGCATGAAAAATTAAAGCCAGCTTGTTACAGTGAGACCTTTTATTATTTTTTGTCACACACAGTTTGCCATGCAAACAAGCATTCTGTGATTTATACTACACAAAGGTTACCGGTAACCCAGGGGTATGAGGGGAGCACACACTGACCTTCAGGACACAGTTGACTTTTTCAATTCCACTACTTTATCCTGGCCATATCAAACAAACATGCTAATGTTTTGGCCAAGTGCTGAATTAAGATAGATCAACTTTTTGTCCTAAAGCCCTGTATGTGCTCCCTTCTCAAATTTTCAGTGATGGAACTATGTTGCTTTGGTTTAGCACCACAATCTGGGAATGCATGTTCTTTCAAAGACCTAACAAGATACCACTTGATGCATCTTGATTCATTCAGTACACACAATAGTGTTGGATGCAATAGACTCTGTTGTGGTGAATTGTCTTGTCGCATGCACACTCCACAAATCGCTTATGTAGAACACCTTGGGGAACAGAGCCTTTTAAAAGGTTCTATGTAAATATATGGACATGATTGAATCTATGGATAACACTGCAAAAAATGTCCATAACTTGGCCAAAGAAAGGTGGACAAAGTCCCTTAGGACCCCTTCACACATAGTATATCTGTATCTATCTATGTAATACTGGATTGTTCATTGGCCAGTATTTTTGAAGCAAACCGGCCGCATATTACCACTCCCATGTTCCGCTCCTGAACGCTCTTTTCTATTGATCTTTAATTTGGCGCACACAACTTGTAATTTTGTTTAAAAATACCTTCATGTGCAGCTATAAACTGCAGAGATTGCCACATCAAAGACTGTGGACAAACATTTCACCTATGAATATGATTGAAATGGGAAGTAATGAACAATAATTTGAAGAGTTCTATCCCTTATTCCAGCATATAGACAAAGATAATAATAATAATAATAAGTGGCTTATTACCTCAACATGTGTAGCCACATGTATTTTGTGTTGGATGAACTATTTTAAGACATTTATTAGGTCTACTTGTGCATATTTTTTGGAGCTTTTGGTGTTGCTACAAGCTTTATTACTTATAATAGGCTGAAGCTCATAGAGTTGTGTGTAATAAATGTCACTGCAGGGAAAACCAACCCTCCTGTAGCTAGTTAAGTGGTGTTTTATTCTTTTAGTGCAACTATTTAAAAAAAATCCACTATTTCTGTATCATCCATCATGATTTTTGTTATCCATCCACTTTTGTTCGTGATAAGTACCAATACACACACACACACACACACACACACACACACACACACACACACACACACACACACACACACACACACACACACACACACACACACACACACACACACATTTGTATAAACTTTGATTAAAGAATTATAATTTTTTAGAACTGAGTATTTGTCCCAGTGAGATATGAGAAAGTGAGAATAGAAGGGAAGAAAGTGTCAAAGTAATAAAAGAAAGAAAGAAAATGAATCGAATAGCTAATATAGCAGGCATGGATAGCTGACGAACAAAAATAAGTAAATGAGAGAATCAGCTCAGTTATTACTTGAAATTGTTCACATTCTAATAAGCTGTCTATGTGCGGTCTTCATAAGTTGGGAGTGGTAAGATGGCCACCAGTTTTCTTCAGCAGATTGAACGGAGTGTGTGGGCCAATGAGCGATCTACTAATATACACTCAACAAAAATATAAATGCAACACTTTTGGTTTTGCTCCCATTTTGTATGAGATGAACTCAAAAATCTAAAACTTTTTCCACATACACAATATCACCATTTCCCTCAAATATTGTTCACAAACCAGTCTAAATCTGTGATAGTGAGCACTTCTCCTTTGCTGAGATAATCCATCCCACCTCACAGGTGTGCCATACCAAGATGCTGATTAGACACCATGATTAGTGCACAGGTGTGCCTTAGACTGTCCACAATAAAAGGCCACTCTGAAAGGTGCAGTTTTATCACACAGCACAATGCCACAGACGTTGCAAGATTTGAGGGAGCGTGCAATTGGCATGCTGACAGCAGGAATGTCAACCAGAGCTGTTACTCGTGTATTGAAAGTTCATTTCTCTACCATAAGCCGTCTCCAAAGGCGTTTCAGAGAATTTGGCAGTACATCCAACCAGCCTCACAACCGCAGACCACGTGTAACCACACCAGCCCAGGACCTCCACATCCAGCATGTTCACCTCCAAGATCGTCTGAGACCAGCCACTCGGACAGCTGCTGAAACAATCGGTTTGCATAACCAAAGAATTTCTGCACAAACTGTCAGAAACCGTCTCAGAGAAGCTCATCTGCATGCTCGTCGTCCTCATCGGGGTCTCGACCTGACTCCAGTTCGTCGTCGTAACCGACTGGAGTGGGCAAATACTCACATTCGCTGGTGTTTGGCACGTTGGAGAGGTGTTCTCTTCACGGATGATGCGAAGGAGATGTGTTGCACTGCATGAGGCAAATGGTGGTCACACCAGATACTGACTGGTATCCCCCCCCCCCCCCCAATAAAACAAAATTGCACCTTTCAGAGTGGCCTTTTATTGTGGGCAGTCTAAGGCACACCTGTGCACTAATCATGGTGTCTAATCAGCATCTCGATATGGCACACCTGTGAGGTGGGATGGATTATGTCAGCAAAGGAGAAGTGCTCACTATCACAGATTTCGACTGGTTTGTGAACAATATTTGAGGGAAATGGTGATATTGTGTATGTGGAAAAAGTTTTAGATCTTTGAGTTCATCTCATACAAAATGGGAGCAAAACCAAAAGTGTTACATTTATATTTTTGTTGAGTATATACAGATTATTGGTGCTCGCTGGTTTACTGAAGCAGCATTCACAAAAAGGGATGATTGCTGGCAATATTCGGCACGTTTTCGCTGAAAAAAACTCAAGCGGCTTATCTGTGTGATTTGGGTGTAATGTCCTTAACCCTCTGGGGTCAATGCCGTCGTATACAACGGCTAAGACCAAGCTTTACTAAATTATAAATAACTTTTTAATGATATGAGATAGAAACTTACATTTTATTTTGCTGAAAAGTTAACTCTGTGCACTTTCAAGCCAGCCATCGGTCATCTTTGTACTCCTCATAGAAGCTGTGTGATGATGTGCACAATGTGAGTGTTCAATCAGAATTGGTTCACCGTCACATGGTTTTCCAAAATCCAAGATTTACCTCATGTGAAAAGCCAAAGATCGTTTTCAGGAGTGATGTGTACTAGTTGGCCCGTCTGAATAGCCCTCTGGGTGCTCCACTGAGTATATACTATTAGTACATACTCAGTGCGCCCTGCACCATTATGCACAGCGATCAGTGAAAGCAGGAGTAGATGGAGAGCCTCTGATGACAATCTCACATGCTCAAACAAAGAGTGTGTAACTATCAGGATTGCTCCACTAGTTTGCATGTGAATGTTACTGGATAACTCTGTTGCTTTCTCTGCGTAAAGCACTGTTTACCATATCAATGGACAACAAAACGCATAGACCATTTTGTATATATTGTTCAAAATGTGCATTTGTGTTTATTGTTTGAACCTTTTTGTTGTTCGGTCTTTCACACAAGACCTCAAATTAGCTTTATAAAGTGTCAAAACAGTTGTTTATTATAGTTTGCTGTGTGTGTTTGAATAAATGTGTGTGGAAAATTATTTTTCGCTTTATTTTTTCTTTGCTTATTTTTGATTGTAAACCTTTATTACACTTTTAAAACAACAAAAACATATATATTGTGAAAGCACAGGTTGTCCTGAAAAAAAAAGACATAACACTTGATAGTGGGATGCAGGGAGAACTGTTAACAGCAATAATAATACATTTATGCCAGGTGAATGAACTGTCCAACAAATGCCCTCCAACCCCAGAGGGTTAAGTAACACCTTCATTTATTTGGCTTCATGCTGCCTGCTGTCAACATTTTAAGACACAGCGAGAAGGACTAGACTTTTTTGTTTGTTCCAAAAATGACAAGTATTAAAAATTAAACCTGATTAAATGGAAATGAAGTCACTTCATTTCATGTAATATAAAATTTTATGCCAAAGCTGTGGAGTATTTTGATTGTTAAAATTTCATTCTCTCATAATTTGCCCATGCTCAGTCCTTGATCATTATGTTTTTCTGTCAGTGTTTATTGACTTGTTTTTGTCTGCTTTTTGATCATCTGTTTATTTTGCTTTTGTCGCAGCTTGTTGTTTCTGTTCTCCACTCATTATTGGCACATGTTGAGTTCCATTCTTGCTTAGTTTAGTCTTTGATCCACTATCTTTGATTTTTTTTTTCATGATTGCTTTTTGTCACAGGTTTTATTTGCCACATTTATCATTGCAGCCGTTGGTGGAATTAATTGTGTTTTACATCCTCACCACATACAGTGAGGAAAATAAGTATTTGAACACCCTGCGATTTTGCAAGTTCTCCCACTTAGAAATCATGGAGGGGTCTGAAATTTTCATCTTAGGTGCATGTCCAATGTGAGTATGAATCTTTTCTTGTGGAGATTCCATGCATCCTTTGTTTTTTTAGTTCTTCTTGGTCTGGATAGTTGAGTATTGCTGGATTACAGTTTCTTGTCATGTCCATATTGTCACTGCACTCCCTTGTCTGTCCCTTCTCATTTTGGTTCTCATGTTTTCACCCCCAGTTTTATTTGTATCACTGTCACACCCTCTGATCACTGCACTCTCTTGCCCTTCACCAGTACATCCTCATCTCTGTTGGCCATACCCCATTTTGTTTGTCACCTCC
Organism: Thalassophryne amazonica; assembly: GCF_902500255.1. Taxonomy (NCBI): domain Eukaryota; kingdom Metazoa; phylum Chordata; class Actinopteri; order Batrachoidiformes; family Batrachoididae; genus Thalassophryne; species Thalassophryne amazonica. Next base: position 33,078,341 of record NC_047110.1, on the reverse strand, counting down.
TCGCCCATTTGTCACAGCACTCTCTTGCCTCACACATTTGCCTTTCATCTTTGTTTGTCCACACCCTCCTCCTGCCTGCTCACCACACCTGCTTCACATCACATCCTGTGTATTTAAGCCCTGTGAGTTTTGTTTTCAGTTGCTTGTTTGTTGATACTGCTTTCTCCATTCCGCTCCCGCACCATAGTTCCTTGTTCCCTGCTTTTGTTCCTTGTTGCCGACCGTGCTTGTTTTTCTCAACCTCGACTTTTTGTCTCAGTCCTCGTACTACTGTTTGCCGTGCTGTTGACTTCAGTCTGTTTTTTGACGCCATTGTTTTACACCTGCCTGTACCTTCGCCACGCTGACTGCCTTTTTGTGTACCAGACCCACTGCCTGTTCTTATGAGAAAGCCTTTTAAATCCTCTCACCTGCTTGTGAGTCTGCATTATGCCTCCTACCTGCTGTGCCCAGCTTCCCTCTGACCTGTACAGATCAATACCTAAAAATGTTCTCACAAATGTGCCTAAATTCAAAGATTACATTTCATAAAGTGCATATACCCCAAAATATAGAATATTTCAGCATATAAATGCTGTTAGTTTTGGAATATATAATGTTGGAGATAGCGTGATGGTGGTGGGAAAAATAGCAACTGCATCATTATCATCTGCTTTATAATGCCAAATCTATTTTTCCATGCTGGTTGCTAATCTGCCCATGCAAATTGCAAGTTCTGTGTCTACAGATGTCCTCATGAGCTACAGGTGCAGTTTGTCCATAGTTTCATATAAGAGAAACTTCACTTTGTTATCCATCCAATTTTAGGAGTCACTTTCATTTGTGGTCCTATTTTATCAGCCCACTAAACCCATTTTATTTAATCAACCATTGATAATGGAACAGTAATCTATGCTTTGCCATAAGTCCATATGGAGAAACTACTTGTTTAGGACAGAATGAATCCAAATGATGAAGTTGTACCATGTGGCATTGTGAGTCTCTCTGGGCTGTGTCGATCTTGCTGCTGCCACACAATGGCATTAATCAACAACACTATTGACGGTTTTATAGTATCCCAGCTCAGCTTAACGCTAACTTTAACATTGAAAATGCCATAGACATGCTAATGCGTTAGCATCTGTCCCATTTTTAAGTCATAAAATACATCTGTCAACTGTTTCAGAAGACCATAACAGGTTGGTTTAACATAAAAAATGTAAATATTACTCACAGACATATACATCGGCTGTAACGGCTGTAAGTCTTTGCAGCAAGACAGTCAAATACCCACGAATAGAGCTCCTCACAGAAACATGACCCCACGGCTGTAATACCTGTTGCAGACGCTAGCTGTATGCGTGTGTGTCTGTCGGGGGGTGTGTGTGCGTGTGTGTGTGTGTGTGTGTGTGTGTGTGTCTGTGTGTTTCAGAGGTGTGTGTGTGTGTGTGTGTGTGTATGTGTGTGTGTGACCTGCGCAGCGGGGGTGTCACGCCAGATAGTCTTTTATAACATAGTAGAGAAGCTTGAATCTTTGGTTGAAGCTTGAATGTTTTATTACATCCGATTTCCTGATGACGGGGTCGTTCGCTGGGCTTGTTTGAAGACGGAAAAACAAAGCTTATTCTTAGTCACGATAGATGCAGTTTCTTTTAAGATATTACCTGATCGATCAGGGGCTGCGGGACACCCGCTGATCGGAGATGCCGCCCGAGGTGATGAAGGCGGAAAAAACAAAGTTTCTTCTCAGTCATGCCAGATGGTGTTTTTATTCATCCGAGGCGTTGAATTAAGCCCCGCGGGCCGAAGACAGGGTTTAAAAATCCCCTTTTCGATGACAGAGTGACATACAGCATCCACCATGGCGAGACGAACTCCGATCCTCCGTTACATCTGTGAGACGCCCGTGAACATCACCATGACGACAGAGGGCTCACTCGCTCCAAAAAAAGTGAGGATGTACGTCAGCCACTTGAGTCAGCCGATACCGGAGGAAGATTTGACGTACGGCCTGGAGGGGCCCGAATGTTTAACTTACACGTTCGATCCGTATTTTGCCCAAGTAAGTTTCTTCACTCTGGCTGAGGGTGAGACTGCCACTCGAGGAACCCCGCGGGTGACGCTTACTTCCGCCGACTGGGGAGTGTTCTCCGCGGCTGCAGGGTCGATGATTCGTGACATGGTCAACCCTGAGCCTCCAGGAGATCGGACGCCGGAAAAGAGGAAAACTCACTTCCAACTCACCTGGCTCAGCCCCCAGGGGCTGTGCTATAGGGTGATATTTCAGCGGGGACCTCCTGACGCTGACTCTGAGGGTGAAATTAAATTGGAGAGAGTTAGTGCCAGTGGCCGCATCAGATCCGTCACAGCCGCGGCTGAGAGCTGGGACGAGTTGTTCAACACCTGCAATGAGAGGATTCCGGGCCTTTTTACAAGGTGTCTGGCCTGGAGGGACGTGATCGAAGTCCGAAAAAACTTGGCCCCTTTTTTTACTTAAAAAAAAAAAAAACTCTGCCGTAGCTCCTCCCCCGCATGTACGGGGATTTCTACAAAAAAAAAACAGCGGACCACATCTCATTTAAGCATCGGATGACGAACCAGCATGAGCTCCTCAACCGCCCCCATCGGACCGGCCGATGATATCACTTGTGACTGTGCACTCGCCTGTGGAAGAGACCCGCCATCCCCGGGGCAGGCCTGGACGAGATCCACCGAGCCGGTCATGAACCAGGACCGGCGCCAGAAGGCTTCACGGACCCGCGGCGGGTACGAGACCCTGTGGGGAGTTCAGCTCGAACCGGTCTGGGGCGAGATCCATCCTTCTCACGTGCTTTCTAGCCCGGGAGGCATGGGCTCTCTTCCCACTGTCACTGAGGCCGTGAGTCCAGGGAAGGTACAAGACCTCGAGCGGGCTGAGAAATACGCCACATCTTACTCATCAGACTGGCCAGACGGGTTCCTGTCAGAGGAATTCCTGAAAACGGTGAAAGTCGGCGTGGCCCACTTACTTTTGGCTGTGATCAAAAGTTACAGACAAAAACTCTGTTATGGGTGTGAGATCGATCACCCCAGCCAGCGCCAGCACGAGTGCCTAGACCCGTTAAATGAATATTTCTTTACCGGACATTTTGAGAGATTAATGGTGAGACTCTGGAGACTGACCTTCATTGCGGCTGTGGTAAAACTCCTAGCCCAGCGCTTCCTCAACCCATCAGCGGCGAGGGTCCAGGGGGCGGTAGAAAACATCCTCACTGAGCTGAAATACACTGATAATTTTGAAGCAAAGATCAACGAACTGTACACGTTTCGGTGAAGACGCCGATCTCGAACTGGAGGGGATGGTAGCCGTCTATAACCCCGACGACTGAAAAAAAAACCTGCATATTTTTTTTTATATCATCATTATATTGTTTACAGTCATGGGTAATTGTGTGATGAGTCTCTTTCAAAGCTTGCGGGAAGTTTATATTATACGTGGACTCTCGTATAAGCTGGAGCGGGCCGTCATTCGCAGGCTGGAGACCCCAGACACCCCACCTTCATGCGTTATGGAGAGGGTCTTCGACGTTATCAGACGTCGTCCCGGGCCCGAAGTCTGGACAGAACATATCTACAACGCGGCTCTCCATTCAACTGAAAAATCTCTGTACAACGTATTACTGAAAATCTCTGTTTTGACCACCGACGATTTTACACGGTGTAATCCGCTGCACCTGCTTACATTATACACTCTGTTTGTGGATGTGATGGCGTGCCGGGTGAAACAGCTGGAACTGCCCAGAGGGGAGATTGTTCCTACACTTTTACAGCTGAATACTGAAATAAACCGTAAATGCGGGGGAGATGTATTACTCAGAGTTTTCCAGTTTTGTACGTGAATGTATACTTTTTTCCTCCACGTATGTTGTGTTTAATAAACATGAACATATACTTTTTTCCTCCACGTATGTTGTGTTTAATAAACATGAACAATTGTTTTTTTTCTCTGTGTGTGACTTTAATGAATGTAATAAAGCATATATTCTAAAACTTAGACGGTCAGTGTTCTTTCCAATAATATTGTTGAAAAAAGGGTGAAATGTTTTCAAATCAAATTTATATAGTGCCAAATCACAACAAACAATTGCCCCAAGGCGCTTCATATTGCAAGACAGAGTCATACAAACAAGGTTTTGGTGGAAAAAAAAAGGTTCTCGTATGAATTTATGCAGGGTTTTAACCAAGGTCGAGGCTGATCTGTGAGCGCTCTCCGCGGTACTGAATCAGAGTTCAATTTAACGTTTCCAAGAGCGCCTATTTAAAACAAAAGATTAATATTTATGTTCGCTAAAACATATAAAAATGAAAAAGGACTATCCGCTTCATCATTCTGAAGAGATCCGCCTTAAAAGATGGGTGATGAGGATTTAATGAGGGTTATGTATTATAGTCCGGCAAATCCGGGGAGTTTTGGAGGACCGGAGTGTTTACGCAGGGCTCTGCATGATCAACTCGGATCTAAAATTCGTATGAAGCATATCAGAATATTTCCTGTCGGGGGAAGATGCATACACATTACACAAACCTGCCAGGACGCATTTTCCAAGAAATAGAGTATTTGTCACAAACCCACTTAACCAATTTCAGGTGGATTTATGCGACATGCAGGGGTTATCAGATTTTAACGACGGGTACAAGTACCTGCTGACCGTTATCGATATCTTCTCAAAAAAAGTGTATGCCAGAGCCCTGAAGTCGAAGCAAGGGCGCGAAGTCTCACAGGCCTTTGCCTCGCTCTTAAAGCAGAGCGGGGTGCCTCTGAAGCTACAGACTGATGCTGGGAAAGAGTTTTTTAACAAACCATTCAAACATTTAATGAAAAAACACCGGATTCTACATTTTGCCACGGTCAGTGATCTGAAAGCCTCGGTTGTCGAGAGGTTTAATTGCACGCTAAAGACGAGAATGTGGAGATATTTTACTACTAAAAACACACGAAGATACATCGACGTCCTGCCGTCTTTACTCACGGCTTATAACGAGAGTTATCATAAAAGCATTAAGATGAGACCGAATGAGGTTAATGCTCGAAACGTAGATCAAGTGTTTCAAAATTTGTACGGGGCATCCACCCTACGCAGGAGGCCTGCAAAGTTTAAATATAAGGTCGGAGATATAGTCAGGGTCTCCAAGCTCAGGGGAGTTTTTGATAAAAAAATATGAACAAAGTTTTACGGATGAAATGTTCACGGTGTCAGAATGTATACAACGTGTGCCGCCCATTTATAAATTGAAAGATTATGACGGCGAGATCATTGAAGGTTCATTCTATGAGCCAGAATTGCAGAAGGTTAAAATAGCAAAAGACAGACCGTATCAGGTTCAAGAAACTATTCGTGAACGTTTTACCAAGGGGAAGAAATTTGTATTTGTCAGATGGAAAAATTGGCCCAAGAAATTTAACTCCTGGGTTCCCGCGGACCAGATGATGGCTGTATAAATATGAGAACATCTATCTTCAACCGACATATAAGAAATGGATCGGGATCTGAAACACAGATTTTATATGACTCTGCCTTCAAACGCCAGCCTAAAAGTATTCCCGGACAACACAATTTCATGCTACCAGGTGGACTTGGCTCGACACCTGGATCTAGAGGGTGACTGGGATGTGGCGCTGACAGAAATTTCTTATTCACACACCTGGTTAAATATCCCGGAAAAGCCTTGCTGTACGTTTCAGGTGAAGAAAATTACGGGCTTACCACCCAAGAACAAACTCACCGTTCACTCGCAATTTTTTGACACGGGATATTATGATAACTTTGAGGTTATTGCAGCACGGATAAACCCTCGTTTGAAGACTACAGATCCGAAGCTGACTTTAAAATATGACAATATTCAGAAAAAGCTTCTGTGGGAAGGAGACGGTACCTGCCAGGTATATTTTGAAGCCCTGACGGCGTACATGCTGGGGATACAGCCTAATCAATGGCTGAGATGCGGACCCGGGGTCACGAGCTCTCCCCGCTACCCCGATATAAAAGCGGGCATGTATCACCTGTTCTGTTATACAGACATTGTACAGCCTCAGGCGGTGGGCGACGCTTTTGCTCCTCTCCTCTGAGCGTTTGAAATTGGAGGTCGTTTCGGGAAAATAATTACAAAGAAATTCAACCCTGCTTATTACATCCCGGTCTCCAAAAGACATATTGAGATGATACGCATCGAAATCAAAAGCGATCAAGATCGACCGGTGAATTTCAGATATGGTAAAGTGGTTGTGACATTACATTTTAAACTGGCAGGATAAAAAAATGGCCGGGGCAGCGCACAAAGCAAAACAAAAAATTTATAGATTTGTGCCTTACTATGAAAATCAAGTCGGGAACGGCCTTCACGGCTTCCACGGCGCTCCTGTTATGCATGGCCGCGGGCTCGGGAACATATTTTCGAAACTGTTCAAATTTGTGTCGCCGCTGATTAAACAAGGATACACGATCGCCAAACCTCACCTGAAAAACGCAGCTCGAAGCATCGCTTCCGACGTAGTGAGCCGCATTGTTGAGAGGGCCGGACGGAGTCAGGAACCCGAGCAGCCGGGATCATGGTGCTCCGGGGAAATGGATCAAAACGGTTAAAAAGCGAAAGACCCCCGGAAAAAGCAGAACAGTTCGAAGGAAGCATAAGAAGAGGAGGTTGTCCGGGGATATTTTCTCTTAAACAATGTCTCTTTTGCAAAATAATTCCCCCGAATGCACCATGAGCGAATTGGATTTATTCGCCGTCCCCAGGACCCAGCTGTCCATCGAGCAATGCCAATACGTTGAGGTCAGCCCGTTATCAGCCCTGACGGACACGGGCCCTATCGAGTTTTTTATCCCCGGAGACGGTGAGAGGTATTTGGACCTCAATAATACGCTGCTTTATCTGCGATTGAAAATTACAAACGCCGACGGGACTGACCTGGCTAATGACGCCCGCGTGGGGGTAATAAATTACCCTCTCAATACGATTTTCTCGCAAGTCGATGTGACTCTGGGTGACCGGCTAATTTCCCAGTCGAGCGCGATGCACCTGATTGAGACGCTGCTGAACTTTTCGTCCGCTTCATTGAAATCGCAGTTCACGGGCGGTTTGTTTTACAAAGACACCCCGGGTCAGCACAATTCGACCGCTGTGGATGTCGTGGGCCCGAATAAAGGCCTCGTGAGCAGAGCGCGCTTTAGCGCCGAATCGCGTGAATTTCAAGTTCAGGGCCCGCTGCACGCGGACATATTTTTCTGCGAGAGGCTTCTTCTGAATAATGTTAATCTAAGAGTTAAATTAATTCGAGCCAGCGATGCTTTCTGCCTGATGGGGCTGGCGGCCTCCACTTTCAAGCTAAAAATTCTGGGCGCGTCCCTATTCGTTAAGAAAGTCACCGTATCCCCTGCAGTGAGATTGGGTCACTCCGCAGCTTTCATGAAAGGGAACGCCGTGTACCCGTTATCACAAATCAACGTTAAGACTTACGTGATCCCCAGCCATTCCAGGATATGCAACCAGGAGAACCTGTTTTTAGGAACCATGCCCAAATATGTGGTTCTGGGTATGGTGAATCACAATGCATTCAGCGGGAGAAGCGATCTGTCCCCGTTTGAATTTGCACACTATGACCTGGAGTACCTCGCACTCAGTCAAAATGGGAGACAGCTGCCGGCTAAAGCTTTCCAGCCTGAATTTAACAACGGACTCTCTGTGAGGGAGTTTTACAATCTCTACACGGCAACCGGGCGACACCTCAAGGACCTGCCTCTCTGTATAGACCGGGAGGATTTTGCACACGGCTATGCGCTGTACGTCTTCAATTTAAACCCGGAGGAGGACAGCGGCGCTCTGAGCCCCGTCTCCACAGGGACCCTGCGACTTGAGATGAGATTCAGAGTCGCGACTCCGCATACCACCACGCTGATAGTGTACGCGTGTTACAATTCTCTCCTGGAGATTAATTCCAAGCGACAGGTCCTTGTGGATTTTTACTGATGAACACCCTGGAATTGGACGCTGTTATGAGGGGCTTAATAGGAGACCTGTTTGCCGGTGTTTTCGCGTCTGACGAGTTATTCCAGATCAAGCCGGACCTTCCCGTATATTTCATTGTAAACACCCACCCTAGACATTTACCGGGGGAACACTGGTTAGCACTCACCGTTGAAAAAAATGGTCGAGCCACATTTTTTGACTCGTTCGCCTCAGCCCGGACTTTGAATACTACCCTAAAAGCATCCTGCGATATCTGGAGAATCTCCCAGATGTTAAAAACATTCTGTATCACAACAAACAGCTTCAGCATGAGTTATCGGACGTATGCGGACAACACTGCGTGTATTATCTGTATAACAGAGCCGCCGGGAAGTCGTACCAGGACGTGGTGTCTTTATACACCGAAAATACTATCACGAACGATGATTTGGTTTCTGATTTTGTGAAAAGATATCGTTATTGCCTTAAGAAAAGCTGCAATACCTCCTGTAACCAGCTAGCAGGGCCTTTGTATGAGTTTAAATATTGTCACGGCTTGTGTTAACTGGCGTTCCTATTATTTTATGTTTTTCCATGTGAAAATGTAACCCCCGTCTTAGAACGCTCTCCTGATCATACCTTTAAAGTTTTATTGCGTTTGCATAATTTAATACCCCGTTATTAAGTGTAGAAAGAAGCGTTGACCTTTGACCTTTGATTTTTTTAATGTGTGCTTTTTTGCGAAAAAAATGCTTTGGATGTGTACAAAATGCTCTCCCGATCATACCTTTAACGTTTTATCGCGTTTGCACGCTTTAAACCCCTGTTATTAAGTGTAGAAAGAAGCGTTGACCTTTGACCTTTGATTTTTTTTTTTATGTGTGTTTTTTTCGCCTGAAAACAGGATGGATGTGTGAGAGCAGCCTCCCGATCATACCTTTAAAGTTTTATCACGTTTGCACGCTTTAAACCCCCGTTATTAAGCGTGGAAAGAAGCGTTGACCTTTGACCTTTGATTTTTTTATGTGTTTTCTTTTTGTGAAAAATGTTCCGGATGTGTGAGAGCGGCCTCCCGATCATACCTTTAATGTTTTTCGTTTTTTGCATCGTTGTTATCAAGTAGAGAAGTGCTGAAAGTTGTTTTTAAACCATATGCCGAATAAAAGTGATGAAGGCCGGAGATGAGTTTCAGTCGGTGTTTTATTAGTAACAGTATACAAAAACGTGTCTGACTGCGATGTATTTTAAAAAATCCTGATCATAATATCCAGTCAGTTTTTAATTCGACACCCTCCTTTTATGGTGAGAAACCTTCCCAGCGTTGGAAGTCTTTTTTTTTCTTAAGTTTCTTCCTGGCCGGCGAATCGGTTAAAAGAAGGGTTTCATCCGGCGAGCTGCTCCGTCTTTTTTTAAGCTTCTGAAACTGCTCGCGGGCTTGCGGGTTTGATACGCACGCCATCGGAATGTTCCGCTCCTGTAAAATATTGAGGAACTTCACCCAGCCTGTAGGGGGGCTCGATTTCTTGAACGAGGATCCAAGATGTTTCATAAGATCTATGGCGTGAGACCCCCTCACGACTTTCCCCTTGTAAATAAATTCCCCCAACGGACTCCAGCGCGTATCACCCATCGACAATTTCCTCATAATATATTCAGCATTTCTACGCTCTCTGGAGGGGATATTCTTCAGGACCTCTGTGACAGTCTCATCCAGCTCCTCCTCCTCCTCCTCCACCCCCTCCTCCTCAGGTTGCTTAGCGACGCGAGTCTCTTGCGGGGGTGAAACGCGTGATTCGAGTTCCCCCTGTTTGATCAGGGTTAAATAGCGCTGCAGCAGAGCCTCATACTTTTTAATTTTTTTCATAAGGGGAGTGAGTACGTTCCTCCAGCACGGCCTGCATTCGCGAGTCTAAATCATTTTCCGCCGTTTGTCTGATGTTATTTCCGCTCGGCGGAACGGAATGTCCGAGTTGAAGCATCTGTTGAGGAGTCAGTAAAAACATCTTTTGCGCCGCTTTGAACGCCATTATCCTCTGGGCAGTATTAGACTCGTTATAACGGGCAGGGCCGCGGCGAGCAGAGGCAGGAGAAAGCCGCCCGTCTGAATCAGCGCTCCCCGCTTCCTTTTGGCCAGAAGACGTAAAACTCTTTTTCGTTTTTTCAAGGCACGGAATTGAGAGTCGCTCAAGGCGATATTCCCCTTTAATATATTCAAAGCGATCTCGGATAAAGTTTTCAGAAGCTCCGGCCTGCAGGTCTTCAGGCTGTGGTGACGCTCCCTCGCCCCAGCTCTGATTAGCGCTTTAAGAGCGGGGGCGTTCCTTTTTAAAAGAGAGCTCATATCCGTTTATCTTCCCGATCTCAGTCTGAACTGATCTGGACACTCCAAAGTGCAATCCAGTAATAAATACCCGTAAGGTACGCTCGTAGCATCGTCAAGAGCCTCCAAAAAAAATTGTTTTGTTTGCTGAGCCAGAATGTTCATCTGTAACTTGTCTCTGGGGTTTTTAAACAGCACCATATAATTACAATTCAAACTGATGGTTCGACTGTATTTCCCTTTATGAAACACGTTCTGTGTGATCATGATGACGCTCATATTCCGGTGATGTCTGTACTGGGTGAAAATTCTTACAACTTCAGAATGATCCATTGCTTGAAAGATGAGATCGTCCAAAATAACCAGATGGCTCTGACCTTCAGGGAAAAGGCTGTCGTCCAGAAATGAGTCAGGGAGTCCTCTTACAAATTTAATATTTTTATTCTTCAGTTCAGAATACAGAGGTTGTTCAGATGTATACAGCCATACAATGTTGTCAGGCACACGTGGCTACAGTTTTCCAGCAATGTTTTCACAAACAGTCTTTCCCGAACCACTCGGTCCAACGATGAGACAGGAGAATGGGGGCTGAAGTCTGGGGTCAATCTCCACCGTATTTCCCGAGTGAGACATGTTTCAAAATCCAAACGGTTCGGTTTCCCCGTCCTTTAAAAGACGTCGCTTGTCATACACCACCCTGAAGGATTTTTGAAATGACACGTTTGTCAAACTGAAACTGCTTTTATGACGTTTAATTCCCTGTTGTGGTGTTTTGATAGATGCAGCGAGGGCGGGGTCTTTTATATAACCCTCGACCAGATCTTTGATGCTGTCAAAGTTTATTTTCTGACAGCTCTCGTGGGTTTGAGTGATCCCCTTCACACGCATGACCGTTTTACCTCGTACGGTTTTATATGCGTAACTTTTAGGCCCCGCTGCTGCAAACTCTGTGATGACGTCGCCGTTCAACTCGTCGGTGAGCTGCCCCAGATAATTACCAGTAGGCAGCGGGGTTTCACCCTGCCTACAAACGTAAATCAGGCTATCGGTATCATAATACAGAATCCTGTCAGGATTTGCCACAGCCTCCATAAAACCGTACAAGGTCAAACGCGCGTACGCCGTTGTAAACGCTGCAATGAAAATATTGACGGCTTTACCTGGTCGGCTGATGTACCGCGGGCCGTACCTCCATTGAACCATAGCCGCCTGACTGCTGAGGAATGTTAGATATGTGACCTCGTACTCTTCAGAAAACAGATACCTGAACAGATCGTCAGCGTTTTTAATGAGCGCGGTCTGCATCAGATTCGACCTCTGGGCGAATTTCCCCCAGAAAGAGTTGAGGCAGAACTTAGCCATCTGTTGTTTTGCCGGATTGTGACTGATTTTTTCTGGGTCTAAACGAATCTTCTGATTCAGCCAGTAGTCCGTGATATATTTTTCTCTGCTCTCGGGGTCTTTATCAAATTTGGGAGGGAAACCAGAGGCTTCCTGCTTGTGTTTTAAGGTGTTTATGTACCCCTCAAAGATTTTATCACTTTTTTCCTCAAAATGCCAGACTTCAAAAATCTTAGCTACAACGTAGCCTGTATCCAGAGCTTTGTGGAATTCCGGGATCATCCAAGTCCCAGACAGAGCTCTCTGCTGCTGACTGTGTGTGCACGCTCCCGCTTGATTATTTTCATCAGCGCAGGTGTGACACAGAGTAAACACCAGTTTACCATGACGAGTTCTGTGTGGGAGGATGGGGAATTTTAGCCCCCGGGGCGGATACACGACGGCTTTCATGAGCCCGAAATAAGTCCTGGGGTCTCGGAAATTTCTCTCGATAATTTCCGGATGCCCCGTAGGATATGTGAAATTTACGTTAACGTAAGGATACAGCGAGGTCACGTCGACGTAAAAGACCCTCTAATCTTGCTTAGCCGTGTACCTCAGACGGGACGCGCAAGTCCAACCTCCGTATAAAGCGTCGCGAGGTTCGAGGGGCGGCGGTAACCCCCTGCGGCTGAGGAAGCGGCGAACGTTCTCATCCCTCAGCCTCATTTCAAGCCACTGATGTTCCCAAATTACGCTGAGGGTGACGCCCAGCATAGCCCGCAGAAAGGCTATTTTTTTCTGACACGCTGCGTGGAGCTCTCCAAATGAGGTGTTTGTGAGAGGGTTTATTTCATGCTGTGTAAAACACGTTGCACACCCGTGGTAAAAACACATGAGAAACTCCCACACTTTTATCCGCCCATCAATCTGAGCATACCCATCAACATAATAACCTCCTATTTTTTTCTCGCCCCCGTGATCGTTGGTAATGTTTCGCGTCTCAGCAACCCATTCTAACCACTGCACGGCCACGTCCGAATATTTTTTATGCTTCGTTCTATAATTGTCGGCGGAGGGGATCGCCAGCGTTTTTGGAGCGAGAAAGTTAGTTTGGAAGACTTTCATACACGCCAAGGCGATTGTAACGCAGGTAAAAGGATCCACGCGTGTTTCAGCGATGAATTCAGCCATAAATTTGGAGCAGGCTGCAGCCAGGATTTTTGTATCGTTATCACAATACATAACGGCCTCGGCTTTAAAATCAAAAATCGCGTTTTTTTTTGTTCACGTACCACGCGTTAAATTCCTCTCTTTCTCCCTCTGACATATTTGCGACCCCGTAAGCCGCAGAGTCAGGGTACGGACCGACATAGTTCAGATTTTTTTCTGAACTGAACAGGTGTGGAAAGTAACCTTTGCGGACGATTTCATCTTTCAGCTGGATTCCCAGAGCTTTAGGCATCTGAGATAAGCGCATTGTAAGGAAAGATAACGAATCTGTCAAAACCTTTTAAGTTGTGAGCGATGAACACGTATTCCTTGAATTTCTCGTTATAAAATGTTTAAAGAAGCGGGCTACGCAGTCTGTCCCCCATGCGCTCCAAAAATCATCCATCTTTGTTACAGTGCTGACATAAAACGGCACGTGTTACCCGTTATTATCGACATACATTTCAAAGTCATAAAAAAACGTATTTCTCTGAATGCGTCTCTTCAGCTTTGACCGGCGTCATATAGCAGAGGTGACCCTCGCTCGGCTCCTGGAGAGCCTCGCCGCATATATGACACCTCTTCTGCTTACACACGTGCGGAGCGCTGTTTTTAGAAAATGCTACGTAATACTCGCGTTTACATCGACGGCATTTTTTTCTGTTATCACACACATTAACGAACTTACCGGCGGAAGGACGATACTTCGGCTGTTTATGCAGGCTGTAACAGGCGGGCGAGCGACACTTCTTGTTACATTCGCTGCAGAATACCGGTTATTTTTCTCGTAACACTGCGTGGATTCACAAATTTTACAATATGACGGACAATTATGGGAGGTGGGGTTATTGTACCCCTCAAAGCAAAACTCACATACATATTTCACTCCCAAAAATCTCTTTAAATCGGTGATTCCGTAAAAATGATTATTAAACAGAAAAACGAAAAGAGTTTTCTGCTGCGCCGGTATTCCTGTTTGGAATTTTGTCAGCTTTCTCTCCCCTTCAGCTCTGAAAAACACCACAATTTTACAACCCAGAACGTTTTCAAATTTTCCCACCTGCTCTAAAGATACCGGCGTAGCAGCCGTTAATCCGACGCTAATTTGTAACGCCAGCCCGCGCTGCTCCGCCTCGTGCGTAGTCAGATCAGGATTCAATAACTGAACGAGGTTTATCGCGAAACATAAACTGTTGTCAGGATTATACATGATATTAAGGCATTTGGATTTTTTCCTCAGAACCTCGTGATGGAGGAGGTCATCTATTCTGCGTTTTCCCGCACCGTTCTGGTTGCGGATGACTTGGACCACTAATTCCAGAGACTCGTCGGATAAAATGTTGGAATTCGATTGTATCAATCGTTCTAGCAGATTTTGGAAGCCCGTCACATCGCCCGCGTCGTTATATGAGCTGATCAAAGCAGCCTCGTTGTAGACTGAGTCCCCACGAATCTCCATTTGGATAAAGTCCCCGGCCCTGGCGTATGTTAAAGCCTTTTCGACCGAGTTCTGAAGAGTCCCAATGACGTTACGATAAAATTCCGCGTAGTCGGGAATTTCGTCGACGCGGTGGAAATTTAGAGGCTGCCTGATTTCGATATTGTTAAAAGCCGGTCTCCTGATGATGTTAGCAACCCCACCGCCCGTCATGGGAGAGTGTCGGCTGGACCCCGGTCGTGCATCACCCCCGCCTTCCATCAAAACAGAGATTGCTGCGTTTATCGGGGTTAAACGAGCTCTGTTTAAAATATCTTCTCCGTGCGCATTGCGCGGGGAGGGACTTCTTAAAGGTGAAAAAACGTGCGCGTCATTAGGCATTTGATTTAATTCATCCACCGTGGATTGGACGTGAGGATTAACTTCACACGCGAGGAGGTTTACGGCGTTATTTAGAGGAGTCAGACGTACCTGGTTCAACGCCACGGGACCGGACTCGTCTGGAGGCAGGGTGTGCGGGGGGTCAGGGGGCTCTTCAGTATCAGACTGGACCGTCATTTAAAAACAGTCATTTCTATCAAAAAAGATTACTTAAATCACTTACCCTGAAAGCTGCTCGAAGACAAGAAAACTTAATTAAACAACATGGTTTTTCAGGACCAGGGGATTTTTTTTTACTGCAAATTAATTCTATTTTATACCCATCGCAGGGGTCCAGACGCCTTCACTCTTCACCGGTCGTAGTGGAAATGAGCGGTGACTCCTTCCCACAGGGGGACGTGACTGAGAAGAAACTTTGTTTTTTCCACCTTCATCACCTCGGGCGGCATCTCCGATCAGCGGGTGTCCGGCAGCCCCTGATTGACCAGGTAATATCTTTTAAGAAACTGCATCTATCGTGACTAAGAATAAGCTTTGTTTTTCTGTCTTCAAACAAGCCCAGCGAACGACCCCGTCATCAGGAAATCGGATGTAATAAAACATTCAAGCTTCAACCAAAGATTCAAGCTTCTCTACTATGTTATAAAAGACCATCCGGCGTGACACCCCCGCTGCGCAGGTCACACACACACACACACACACACACACACACACACACACACACACACACACACACACACCTCCAAAACACACACACACACACACACACACGCACACACACCCCCCGACAGACACACACGCACACAGCTAGCGTCTGCAACAGGTATTACAGCCGTGGGGTCATGTTTCCGTGAGGAGCTCTATGCGTGGGTATTTGACCGTCTTGCTGCAAAGACTTACAGCCGTTACAGCCGAGAGACGGTTATTTTTAACCCTTCTTTAATTTAAGAATTAAAAAACAGAAAAGGAGACGCATTAATTTAAGAATTAAAAAATATTAAAGGGGTATTAAAATATTTGTGTTTAATCACTAAATTGAAGAAAACCTCCCATAATTGTGCAAAAGATACGGGTATTTTTTAATCCTTCTTTAATTGAGGCATTAAAAACCATAAAAGGACGCGCTTTAATTTAAGAATTAAAAAAATATTAAAGGGGTATTAAATATTAGACACTGATTTATGTTTAATTATTTCAGAATTAGTTAATTCTTTAATACATTAAAAAAGATCTAGCTATTTTTTAATCGTTCTTTAATTCATGAAATAAAATGACATTAAAATATTAGACCCGGGTGGGAGGGGAGGTAGGGCTTGAAGGCGGAGCTTGGGGTGGGGTTAGGGGAGGTGCTGGGGCGGGGTTAGGGGTGGAGCTTGGGGGCAGGGTAAGGGGAGGAGCCAGGGGCGGGGCTAGAGGAGGAGCCAGGGGTGGGGCTTGGAGGCGGGACTAGGGGAGGGGTTAGGGGCGTGGTTAGGGGCAGTGCCTAAGGGGCGGGACATAGTGACATAATCAATTCTGATTGGCTGTGACGTCATAAGGGGCGGTGTTAGGGGCGGGGCTTAGTGACGTAGTAGATTCTGATTGGCTGACAGGGCCATAAATCACTTTTTGACATAAGGTCGCTCAGCTTACTCTCTGGTGTCTTACCAGATCAACCTCTTTGCATAAAATGAGGAAAAAGTGTTGCTTCCTGTGTGTAGGGGCCGCCTTGTGTGGCAGCACCCTGACATCGGGGTGAATGTGAAGCATTATTGTAAAGCGCTTTGAGCGTCTGATGCAGATGGAAAAGCACTATATAAATGCAGTCCATTTACCATTTTCTAGAAATCAATTAATGTAGTGAATGCAGTTAATTTCTGGATCACTAAATCATACAGTTTGGTACATCAGCATTTGACAGTAACTTGGGAAAAAGTGTCACTGTCTAGGTACTTCAGTACCTGACTGTAAGTCACCTCAAAACTCTATTTAGGAATAAAGTCTTGACTTTACCTACCCATTGAGCAATTACAATGTTGGCAGTGGTATGGAAAAACTCTCCCAGAGGAAACTCTCGGAAGAAACTTCAAGCAGATCAGAGTCACAGGACTTGCCCTCTGTGATGACCATTGGAACACAACAGAGCAGACAACACAAGACTGACAGAACATGCATCAACATATAGCAGGAAAGCTGCAACAGAGGCAATCAAATATAGCCCATTCTGTGAATACACAAGGTATATGACAGATTCTCAGAGAAACAATCAATCAATCAATCAATCAATTTTATTTATATAGCGCCAAATCACAACAAACAGTTGCCCCAAGGCGCTTTATATCGTAAGGCAAGGCCATACAATAATTACGTAAAAACCCCAACGGTCAAAACGACCCCCTGTGAGCAAGCACTTGGTGACAGTGGGAAGGAAAAACTCCCTTTTAACAGGAAGAAACCTCCAGCAGAACCAGGCTCAGGGAGGGGCAGTCTTCTGCTGGGACTGGTTGGGGCTGAGGGAAAGAACCAGGAAAAAGACATGCTGTGGAGGGGAGCAGAGATCAATCACTAATGATTAAATGCAGAGTGGTGCATACAGAGCAAAAAGAGAAAGAAACACTCAGTGCATCATGGGAACCCCCCAGCAGTCTAAGTCTATAGCAGCATAACTAAGGGATGGTTCAGGGTCACCTGATCCAGCCCTAACTATAAGCTTTAGCAAAAAGGAAAGTTTTAAGCCTAGATTGATCATATTTAAGATCGAAGCATTAAATAATGGTAGGGCTTCCTTGAGCAGCCTGGTAGGAATGGGGTCTAATAGACATGTTCATGGTTTGGATGAAGTAACTAATGAAAATAACTCAGACAGAACAATCTGAGAGAAAGAGTCTAACCAAATACTGGCATCACTGAAAGCAGCCAAAGATAACGATACGTCTTTGGGATGGTTATGAGTAATTTTTTCTCTAATAGTTAAAATTTTATTAGCAAAGAAAGTCATGAAGTCATTACTAGTTAAAGTTAAAGGAATACTCGGCTCAATAGAGCTCTGACTCTTTGTCAGCCTGGCTACAGTGCTGAAAAGAAACCTGGGGTTGTTCTTATTTTCTTCAATTAGTGATGAGTAGTAAGATGTCCTAGCTTTACGGAGGGCTTTTTTTTATAGAGCAACAGACTCTTTTTCCAGGCTAAGTGAAGATCTTCTAAATTAGTGAGACGCCATTTCCTCTCCAACTTACGGGTTATCTGCTTTAAGCTGCGAGTTTGTGAGTTATACCACGGAGTTTGGATGGACAAGACTAAGAATCAAGCTTTCAAATTAATTAAAGCTCTGTCTGGGTTTTTGATTAATTAATAAGCTGGAATGGAAGATTGCTGCTAATCCTCCGCGTCGGCCCGTGCTACGAGCATTCTGGCAGTTAGTGTGACTCGAGGGTGTTGATTCATTTAAACTAACATATTCATCCTGCTGTAACCAGGTTTCTGTAAGGCAGAATAAATCAATATGTTGATCAATTATTATATCATTTACTAACAGGGACTTAGAAGAGAGAGACCTAATGTTTAATAGACCACATTTAACTGTTTTAGTCTGTGGTGCAGTTGAAGGTGCTATATTATTTTTTCTTTTTGAATTTTTATGCTTAAATAGATTTTTGCTGGTTATTGGTGGTCTGGGAGCAGGCACCGTCTCTACGGGGATGGGGTAATGAGGGGATGGCAGGGGGAGAGAAGCTGCAGAGAGGTGTGTAAGACTACAACTCTGCTTCCTGGTCCCAACCCTGGATAGTCACGGTTTGGAGGATTTAAGAAATTTGGCCAGATTTCTAGAAATGAGAGCTGCTCCATCCAAAGTGGGATGGATGCCGTCTCTCCTAACAAGACCAGATTTTCCCCCAGAAGCTTTGCCAATTATCTATGAAGCCCACCTCATTTTTTGGACACCACTCAGACAGACAGCAATTCAAGGAGAACATTCAGCTAAACATGTCACTCCCGGTCCGATTGGGGAGGGGCCCAGAGAAAACTACAGAGTCCGACATTGTTTTTGCAAAGTTACACACCGATTCAATGTTAATTTTAGTGACCTCCGATTGGCGTAACCGGGTGTCATTACTGCCGACATGAATTACAATCTTACCAAATTTACGCTTAGCCTTAGCCAGCAGTTTCAAATTTCCTTCAATGTTGCCTGCTCTGGCCCCTGGAAGACAATTGACTATGGTTGCTGGTATCGCTTACTTCACATTTCTCAAAATAGAGTCGCCATTTCTCAAAATAGAGTTTGATCCTCGGCGGGTGTGTCGTCAAGTGGGGAAAAACGGTTAGAAATGTGAACGGGTTGGCGGTGAGATACATATCTAGATGTTCAGTCTTCACCAGTAGGTCTAATTTGGTTTTCAAAGGATTTTGCCCCTCATCCAAGTGATGACCGTTCTAAAATTCCTGTATAGTCTGTGTTTGTATGTTGATGCAGGACCTGTGTCACACTGATGGTCAATATCCAGACATTCACTCTCCAACAATCTGACCCTACTGGTCTCCAAGACAACTTTCCACCTATCCAAATGACTGGGAGATGAATGACAACGCCTTTTTAAAATAGGTGACTACCAGCCATTACTGCCTCGAGTAGTGAAATACAAGCTTCTGGGTAGAAGTGAGTAGTGTTGTCTTCAGTAATACACCTCTCAGAATAGCCTTATGTTTCTCTGTGGACATAAAGAAGTGTGATTTTAATATGAAATCCCAACCATATTTTAGTGTAAATACGTAGTTTATTTATTTATAGTGCATCCGGAAAATATTCACAGTGCTTCACTTTTTCCACATTTTGTTATGTTACAGCCTTATTCTAAAATGGAGTAAATTCATTTTTTTCCTTCAAAACTCAACTCACAACACCCCAAAAGGACAACATGAAAAAAAGTTTTTTGTTTGTTTGTTTGTTTGCAAATGAATGAAAAATAAATACTAAGAAATCACGTGTACGTAAGTATTCACACTCTTTGCTCAAGAGTTTGTTGATGCACCTTTGGCAGCAGTTACAGCCTCAAGTCTTCTTGAATATGATGCCACAAACATGTTGCTCCCATCTTTGGGCAGTTTTGTCCATTCCTCTTTGCAGCACCTCTCAAGCTCCATCAGGTTGGATGGGGAGCATCAGTGCACAGCCATTTTCAGATCTCTCCAGAGATGTTCAATTGGACCCTAAGCACACAGAGGCAGTGTGCTTAGGGTCATTCTCCTGATTCTCCGTCACCCCAGTCTGAGGTCAACAGCACTCTGGAGCAGGTTTTCATCCAGGATGTCTCTGTACATTGCTGCATTCATCTTTCCCTCAATCCTGACTAGTCTCCCAGTTCCTGCCGCAGAAAAACTTTCCCTCAACATGATGCTGCCACCACCATGCTTCACTGTAGGGATGGTGTCTGATTGCTTCCAAATATGACACCTGGCATTGACACCAAAGAGTTCAGTCTTTGTCTCATCATACCAGAGAATCTTGTTTCTCATGGTCTGAGAGTCCCTCAGGTGCCTTTTGGCAAACTGCAGGTGGGGTGCCATGTGCGGTTCACTAAGGAGTGGCTTCTGTATGGCCACTCTACCATACAGGCCTGATTGGTGGATTCCTGCAGAGATGGATGTCCTTCTGAATGGTCCTTTCGAATGCTGAAGCTCTGACAGTTCCTGGTCTCATCCCTGACTAAGGGCCTTCACCCTTGATCACTCAATTTAGACAGTTGGCCAACTCTAGAAAGAGTCCTGGTGGATCTGAACTTCTTCCATTTACAGATGATGGAGGCCACTGTGCTCACTGGGACCTTCAAAGCAGCATAAATGTTTCTGTACCCTTCCCCAGATTTATGCCTCAAGACAATCCTGTCTTAGATGCCTACAGACAATTCCTTTGACTTCATGCTTGGTTTGTGGTCTGACGAGCACTGTCAGCTGTGGGACCTTTTATGTAGACAGGTGTGTGTCTTTACAAATCATGTCCAATCAACTGAATTTACCCCAGGCAGCCTCCAATTAAGATGTATAAACATCTCAAGGTTGATTAGTGGAAACAGGAGGCACCTGAGCTCAATTTTGAGCTTCATGGCAAAGGCTATGAATACTTATGTACAAATGATTCTTTATATATATATAAATTTGCAAAAATCTCAACAAACCTTTTTTCACATTGTCATTATGGGGTATTGTGTGTAGAACTTTGAGAAAAAAATGAATTTAATCCATTTTGGAATAAAGCTGTAACAAAATAAAATGTGGAAAAAAATGAAGGGCTGTGAATAGTTGCACTGTATTTATTTATGCACAATATAACCCCTTTAAAAACAGCTATGCTGTAACTGATGATTAATAAAAGTGATGATTCATGAAGAACAATTAACTAACTAAATGCATCAAAGGTTGATTAAAAAAATACATGATTGTGCAACTATGTGCAGACATTACAGTATATTTAATCAGTGGCATAGCGGCCAAGTGGTCAGTGCACTTCTTTTCAAAACAAGGTTCCTGGTTCAAGACCACCTGTTCCCATTCTTTATGTCATGTGGAGTTGCATGAGGAAGAACACCCAGTATAAAAACTTGTGCCAAATCACCATGCAGATCCATATCACGTGTTGAATTGCTTTATTACAGCATACAAAGTAAAACTAACATAATATTAATTTCAACAAATTGAAAATTGAAGAACAATATGTGCTGATGTCTAGATTTCTTCCTTAGTTAGTCTCTCCCTTAAATAAAATCTAAGGGTTTATCTATTGTACATTAACATTTTGGTTTATTCACCAGGATACTAATGTGTACATGATATCGGCCCTTAGCCAAAAACCCTAAACTGTAACTTCTGAAGTCAATGCTTTCACAGATAATGATGTTTGTCATGCGTTTCCCTGAGGAGATATAATTGCCCACCACCCGCTGAACTACCTGGTGGAACCACACTGTGCATTACCATACAGATCGGTGCTGTTTTGACCTAATTACATAAAGCCTGAAAACTCTGCGAGGAAAGATTTTATGTAACATATACAGGAAACTGTAAAACAAAAGAATGAAGCTGACAATAACGGCTCCTCCCTGCTAATTTAGACTCTTTAAATTCACTTTAATTTTCCTAAATTAAATCCTGTGAACGCTTTGCTGGAAATAAGAACTGTAAACAGCCAGCAATAACTTCAAACATAACAGTGGAGGAATTGCTCACTTTGACTTGTGTAGTGCATATGGGTACTAAAAATTGTGGGAGAAGGGGTGTTTTTTTGTTTTGTTTTTTTTTTTGGAGCAGAGGGCAGGACGCATGTGCAGAAATAAGCCCACCCATTAACCCTCTGGGGTCCAGGGGGCATTTTTTGGACAGTTCACTTGCCTGGCATAAATGTTTTATTATTGTTAACAGCTCTCCCTGCATCCCACAATCAAGTTTTATGTCTCTTTTTTTTTTAGAACAACCTGTGCTTTCAGAATATATATGTTTTTGTTGTGTTTTATAAGTGTAATGAAGGTTTACAATCAAAAATAGGCAAGGAAAAAATAAAGTGAAAAATAATTTTCCACACACATTTATTCAAAACACACAGCAAACTATAATAAACAACTGTTTTGACACTTTATAAAGGTAATTTGAGGTCTTGTGTGAAATACTGTACAACAAAAAGGTTCAAACAATAAACAAAAATGCACATTTTGAACAATATATGCAAAATGGTCTATGCGTTTTGTTGTCCATTGATATGGTAAACAGTGCTTTACGCAGAGAAAGCAATAGAATTATCCAGTAACATTCACATGCAAACTAGTGGAGCAATCCTGATAGTTACACACTCTTTGTTTGAGCACGTGAGATTGTCATCAGAGGCTCTCTGTCTGCTCCGTCTGCTTTCACTTTCACTGTGTGTAATGACGCAGGGCGCACTGAGTATGCACTAATAGTATGTACTCATTGGAGCACCCAGGGGGCTATTCAAATGGGCCAACTAGTAACATATCACTCCTGAAAACAATCTTTGGCTTTTCACGTGAGGTAAATCTGCTCTACAGTTGGATTTTGGAAAACCATGTTACAGTGAACTAATTCAATTGGACACTCACATTGCACACGTCATCACACAGCTTCTATGAGGAGTACAAAGATGGGCGATGGCTGGCTCGAAAGTCTGTAGAGTTAACTTTTCAGCAAAAAAAGAGTACGTTTCTATCTCATATCATTAAAAAGTTATTTACAATTTAGTAAAGCTTGGTCTCAGCCATCGTGTTGTGTGGGCCGCTGAAGAGGAGGTACTGCTGGCCCACCACCACAAGATGGCGCCCTGCTTGAAGTGCGGGCTTCAAGCACGAAAGGGCGTCGGAGCAACCGGGAGTGACAGCTGTCACTCATCATCCGTACCAGCTGTCACTCATCCACTACTCAACACCATCACCATAAAGGCCAGACTGCAACTCCACCTCCCCGCCGAGAAATCAGCTACCTTGGAGGTAATATTCTCTGCTGTATTTAACGCTGACTAATAGTCTGAACTTCTTTGCAGCCGTTTTCCTGTGGGATTGCCTTATCTGTGGGATTGGCGTTTGGTGTGATCAGCGACTGCTTCGCTTCACACCCCAACCAGATAAGTGGTTAGGAGCTGCACAAGTGTGTGATTGGAGGTGGAGGTGCTCCCTCCTTACTGAACACAGACTGTGGGATTACTGAGTGTGCGTACTCACACTCACCTGTGCTGTTTCTATTCTCTGCCAGCAGTACCAGGTCTGACAGCTGAAGACGGTGACCACCTGGGGACCCAGGACTTGGCGACTCCGGTGTTCTTCAGGTCCGTTGGCGGTGAGGGCCGTGTGGGATCCGGCTCAGTCCTGGACCGGCGTCTCCTATCCTCAAGCCTGCCCACACGTCACCCAACGTGTAATTGACTGTAGTCCCAAACTGATTGTTGTCTGTATTCCGTTGTGCACAATTTACAACATTAAATTGTTACTGTTTGGCTTATCCACTGCCCGTTCTTTTACGCCCCCTGTTGTGGGTCGGTGTTCCTACACTTTCTCAACAGGATTTCTCGGCCAGCGTCATGGATCCCGAGGGGCATCAACCATCGCTTGAACAGCCAATGGAAGAGCGAGGTGCACAGGCGCCAGCAGGAGGCGTGTTAGGTGAGCTGCAGCACATTTTAACCGCTTTTACTGCTCGGTTGGACTTAGTTACCGAGCAGAGCATTGTTCTCAATCAAAGGATGGAGGCTCTCACCGCCCAGGTGGAAGCGCACACTCAGGGCGCTGCTGCAGCACCTCCTCCTACTGACCGAATGCCAGAGACAGACATTCCACTGGTCGTTCAACGAACCCCCACCTTCCCCTGAAGCATACATAAGCCCTCCGGAGCCGTACGGAGGCTGTGTGGAGACGTGCGCGGACTTCTTGATGCAGTGCTCGCTCGTCTTTTCACAGCGTCCCGTCATGTACGCGGCAGACGCTAGCCGGGTGGCTTACGTTATAAATTTGCTTCGAGGAGAGGCACGCGCCTGGGCTATGGCGCTCTGGGAGCAGAATTCACGGCTCCTAACGGTTTACACTGAGTTTGTGAGGGAGTTCCGACAGGTGTTCGACCACCCTCATAGAGGCGAGACCGCTTCAAGCGTGCTGCTGTCGATAAGACTGGGATGTCGGAGCGCAGCGAAGTATGCAGCCGACTTCCGCATCGCAGCGGCGTGAGCTGGCTGGAATGCTGTTGCGCTCCGCGCCGCCTTTGTAAATGGACTGTCTCTGGTCCTTAAGGAGCACCTGGTGGCGAAGGATGAGCCGCGGGATTTAGACGGGCTTATCGACCTAGTTATACGGTTAGACACCCGATTAACAGAACACCGACGGGAGCGAGATGAAGGGCGTGGTCAGGCACAAGCCGTCCCTCTTCCTCCCGGGTCCGAAAGGGAGCCGACTTCCCCACGCTCCACAGCCAGGGCTCTCCACGTGACGACAGCTCCCCCTGCTGATGTTGCTATGGAAACGAGCAGGGCCAAAAAGCGATCAGATCAGAGACAAAGGAGTCTGATCCGTGGAGAGTGTTTTCTCTGCAGCTCAACCGAGTACACACAGAGAGAATGCCCCAAACGGTCAAAACAGCAGTACTCATCCTTAGAGACTGGGCTAAGGGTGGGTCACAATACCCACGCGGGGAGACCCCAAAAATCTGCACGTATCCCAGTCACAATCCTGAGTGGGGATCTAACCCTTCACGCCCCAGCACTGGTGGACATGGGGTCGGAGGGGAATCTGCTGGATAGCAGATGGGCAAAGGAGGTTGGGCTCCCTCTAGTGGCCTTACCGTCACCATTGTCAGTGCGGGCACTAGATGGCACCCTTCTTCCACTAATCACACACCAGACACAGCCCGTGACTTTGGTTGTATCTGGAAATCACAGGGAGGAGATTGTGTTTTATGTAACACCTTCTACCTCCCGAGTGATTTTGGGTTTTCCATGGGTGTCAAAAAACACAATCCCCGGATTGATTGGCCATCTGGGGTTGTGGTTCAGTGGAGCGAAACCTGCCACCGGGAGTGTTTAGGATCCTCGGTTCCACCCGGTGTGACAGCTAAGGAGGAGGTTTTAGTCCCCCCCAATCTGGCGGCGGTGCCAGCTGAGTACCATGACCTTGCTGACATCTTCAGCAAGGATCTGACACTCACGCTGCCCCCACACCGTCCGTACGATTGTGTCATTGATTTGATACCGGGCGCTGAGTACCCGTCCAGCAGGCTGTATAACCTCTCACATCCGGAACGCGAATCAATGGAGACCTACATCCGGGACTTGTTAGCTGCCGGGTTGATCCGGAACTCCACCTCCCCGATGGGTGCTGGTTTCTTTTTTGTGGGCAAGAAGGACGGCGGACCCCGTCCATGCATTGATTACAGAGGGCTGAACGAGATCACGGTTCGCAACCGATACCCGTTACCTCTGTTGGATTCAGTGTTCACGCCCTTGCATGGAGCCGAAATTTTCACAAAATTGGATCTTAGGAATGCTTATCACCTGGTTCGGATCCGGCAGGGAGACGAGTGGAAGACGGCATTTAACACCCCGTTAGGTCACTTTGAGTACCTGGTCATGCCGTTCGGCCTCACCAATGCGCCTGCGACGTTCCAAGCGTTGGTTAATGACGTCTTGCGGGACTTCCTGCATCGGTTTGTCTTCGTATATCTAGACGATATACTCATCTTTTCTCCGGATCCTGAGACCCATGTCAAGCATGTACGTCAGGTCCTACAGTGGTTGTTGGAGAACCGGCTGTTTGTGAAGGGCGAGAAGTGCGAGTTCCACCGCACTTCTTTGTCCTTCCTGGGGTTCATAATCTCCTCCAACTCCGTCGCCCCTGATCCGGCCAAGGTTGCGGTGGTGAGAGATTGGCCCCAACCAACAAACCATAGGAAACTGTAACAGTTCCTCGGTTTTGCAAATTTCTACCGGAGGTTAATCATGGGCCACAGTCAGGTAGTTAGCCCCCTGACAGCCCTGACCTCCACGAAAGTCCCCTTCACCTGGTCGGATCGGTGCGAAGCCGCGTTTAGGAAGTTGAAACGCCGGTTCTTGACTGCACCGGTTCTGGTGCAGCCCGATCCCAATCGCCAGTTTGTAGTTGAAGTGGACACCTCTGACTCCGGGATAGGAGCCGTGCTATCCCAGAGCGGGGAGTCCGACAAGGTTCTCCATCCATGTGCCTACTTTTCCCGCAGGTTGACCCCGGCTGAAAGGAACTATGACGTCGGCAATAGGGAACTTCTTGCGGTGAAGGAGGCTCTTGAGGAGTGGAGACACCTGTTGGAGGGAGCATCAGTACCATTTACGGTTTTCACGGACCATCGGAACCTGGAGTACATTCGGACCGCCAGGCGTCTGAACCCCAGGCAAGCCCGCTGGTCGCTGTTCTTCAGGCGTTTTGACTTTCGGATCACCTACCGCCCCGGGACGAAAAACCAACGATCTGACGCCCTGTCCCAGGTGCATGAAGAGGAGGTCAAGACCGAGCTGTCAGACCCGACGGAAACCATCATCCCCGAGTCCACTGTCGTGGCCACCCTCACCTGGGAGGAGAAGACCGTCCGGGAGGCCCTGACACGGAGCCCGGACCCGGGGACAGGTCCGAAGGACAAATTGTACATCCCACCAGAGGCCAGGGCTGCGGTCTTAGACTTCTGTCACGGTTCCAAGCTCTCCTGTCATCCAGGGGTGCGAAGGACCATGGCAGTGGTCCGGCAGCGCTTCTGGTGGGCGTCTATGGAAGCCGATGTCCGGGAGTATGTCCAGGCCTGCACCACCTGTGCCAGGGGCAAAGCCGACCACCACAAGGCCCAAGGCCTCCTCCAGCCTCTGCCCGTGCCTCATCGCCCCTGGTCTCACATCGGCCTGGACTTTGTCACGGGCCTCCCGCCGTCCCAGGGCATGACTACCATCCTCACGATAGTGGACCGGTTCTCCAAGGCGGCCCACTTCGTGGCCCTCCCGAAGCTCCCGACGGCCCAGGAGACTGCAGACCTCCTGGTCCACCATGTTGTGCGTCTGCATGGGATTCCATCGGACATTGTCTCGGATCGTGGTCCTCAGTTCTCCTCCCAGGTCTGGAGGAGTTTCTGCAGGGAACTGGGGGCCACCGTCAGTCTCTCGTCTGGGTACCACCCCCAGACGAACGGGCAGGCAGAGCAGATGAACCAGGAGTTGGAGCAGGCCCTCCGCTGCGTGACCTCCGCGCACCCGACGGCCTGGAGTGACCATCTGGCCTGGATCGAGTACACTCATAATAGCCAAGTTTCATCTGCCACCGGCCTCTCCCCGTTTGAGGTGTGTTTGGGGTAGCAGCCCCCATTGTTTCCGCTAGTGGAGGGAGAGGTCGGGGTGCCCTCGGTCCAGGCCCATCTGAGGAAGTGCCGTCGGGTGTGGCGTACCGCCCGCTCTGCCCTGCTCAGAGCCCGGACGAGGGCTAAGGCCCATGCAGACCGCCGGCGTTCCCCGGCCCCTGCATACCAGCCCGGGCAGGAGGTTTGGCTATCCACAAAGGACATCCCCCTGCAGGTTTAATCCCAGAAGCTGAAGGACAGGTACATAGGACCCTTTTCCATACTTAAAGTCCTCAGTCCGGCCGCAGTGAAACTGGCAGCTTCAGCTTCACTGCGGATACACCCCGTTTTTCATGTGTCAAGACTCAAGCCCTGCCATACCTCACCACTGTGTGCCCGCATGGACCGGCGCCACCTCCTGCCCGGATCATCGACGGGGAGCCCGCATGGACAGTACGCTGGCTCCTGGACGTCCGTCGAAAGGGCCGGGGGTTCCAGTATCTGGTGGACTGGGAGGGTTATGGAACCGAAGAGCGCTCCTGGGTGAAGAGGAGCTTCATCCTGGACCCGGCCCTCCTGGCCGACTTCTACACCCGTCACCCGGATAAGCCTGGTCGGGCGCCAGGAGGCGCCCGTTGAGGGGAGGGTCCTGTTGTGTGGGCCGCTGAAGAGGAGGTACTGCTGGCCCACCACCACAAGATGGCGCCCTGCTTGAAGTGCGGGCTTCAAGCACGAGAGGGCGTCGGAGCGACCGGGAGTGACAGCTGTCACTCATCATCCATACCAGCTGTCACTCATCCACTACTCAACACCATCACCATAAAGGCCGGACTGCAACTCCACCTCCCCACCGAGACATCAGCTACCTTGCAGGTAATATTCTCTGCTGTATTTAATGCTGACTAATAGTCTGAACTTCTTTGCAGCTGTTTTCCTGTGGGATTGCCTTATCTGTGGGATTGGCGTTTGGTGTGATCAGCGACTGCTTCGCTTCACACCCCAACCAGATAAGTGGTTAGACAGGAGCTGCACGAGTGTGTGATTGGAGGTGGAGGTGCTCCCTCCTTACTAAACACAGACTGTGGGATTACTGAGTGTGCATACTCACACTCACCTGTGCTGTTTCTATTCTCTGCCAGCAGTACCAGGTCTGACAGCTGAAGACGGTGACCACCTGGGGACCCAGGACTTGGCGGCTCTGGTGTTCTTCAGGTCCGTTGGCGGTGAGGGCGGTGTGGGATCCGGCTCGGTTCTGGACGGGCGTCTCCTATCCTCAAGCCTGCCCACACGTCACCCAATGTGTAATTGACTGTAGTCCCAAACTGATTGTTGTCTGTATTCCATTATGCACAATTTACAACATTAAATTGTTACTGTTTGGCTTATCCATTGCCCGTTCTTTTACGCCCCCTGTTGTGGGTCCATGTTCCTACACTTTCACAACACATCGTATACAACGGCGTCGGCCCCAGAGGGTTAAGTAGGTCTGAAAAACATACCAAAATTTTAAAGAAGTGCACCAGTTAATGCTGTAATTCTAATACACCTATCAAATATGAGTCTCACCTCCCACATCCCTTTTGGTCATACCTCACCTCACTGTAGTGACGCTCAAGTCAGTGTATTTAACACCTGCACATACCTGGCCTGTCCTGAAAGCCAATCTGCCCCACCCAACCTGCAAAAATATGCGGTGATTTATGACCCAAATCTGACGCAACCCCTGGAAAGAAAAGAAAATGACAATGGGTCTATGTTGCGTTTGAATCCATACCACTTAGGAAGAATATTTGATTATTTAATCCACAGTTTTAAAAGGTGGTACAAGAAGAAATTTCTTTTTTCTTCCTGTGTGACTACTTGATACTTTTCAAATGAAAGTATCTGTAATGGTTAATTATGAATTTTTCTTCAATACATTCATTCACAACTCAGTCATATTTTCACCTGTGTGGCTCTTATTCACTGATTATAAATTCTAAAACTCAGGTGGGCTGTTGGCTCTCAGCCCACCTGCTACAACCACCTGTGTAAGTGTGGTTTCACACTCCAGCCCCCTCCCCGCAAAAAAAAGGTCAAACTCGCATCTGCAGCTTCTTTCTGCCTTTATGTTCACCTCATTGCGATGCACATGCACACTGGCTGTGTTGCACTAAAGCACTTTATGCCTGTGTCAGAATAACTAAAACAGAAATGTGCTTGTTACACTGATGATTTGCCAACTCTAAATTGCAGAATACATGACGCACAACATTTGTTCTCATTTTGTGGAGGCGGATTTTCTTTTTAACTCTACTTTATGGAAAAGCTGTGTGCACATGCGTTAAACTATAATGCACCACCCAGTGCACATTAAAATGAAAATAGTGGGGGAGACCAATTTTGGTGATCAAACATGATACTAGACAAATAATCTATTTGGATTATTTCATAGCTCTTTATGAAACAACAGAATGAGCTTGCTTTCAGTGGAGTCTGGTGACAGAGATAAAAAAAAAAAGCAGATTTTTTTTTTCAGTCCACACAAGCACTCCATCACAAACAGTGGGTAAAACATGACACATAACTTTGGACACCTATGGTTTGATTTATTTGTATGTGTGGATTACTTGCACTGCAAAAACTCGGCTTTAAAAAACAAGAAAAAACGTTATAATTTGACAGATATATCACTTAAAACAAGAAAAATTGTCTGCCAACAGAACAAGAAAATGTGATATTTAAAAAAACAAGTAAATATCTACTTTTTAAAAATCTATGAATATCATAACTATTGTGTTTTGACTTAATACTAGGAGACTATCCAGGCATTACTTTATCAATATAAGAAAATGTTCTTAAATTCAGTATTGGTTGTGCTATCATATTTAAATAAGAATATATGGCAGGTATTTTATCTTGAATCTAGTACAGCTTGACTTAAAATAAGGTAACAAATTATAAGACAACAAAAACGGATCAACATGCTTGAAATAAGTGACTTGCTCTCGTACAAAAACTGTCTGGAAGAAGAAAACTCTTAGTAGGGTAAAAATAAACATGCTTTGAAATAAGATATTTCATCTTCGTAACTTTTTTTTTTTTTTTTGCAGTGTGGCTTGTTACAGACATCTGGTGAAAATTGCAATGTCATTAGCACCTTCAGAAATATATTTACTGAAAAAATGATGACATGTTCAATATTTACTTTACCCACTGTAACTGTGGAGTTTGCCTTTTAGATTTTGACAATTAAAAACTCTATTCAGATGTAGCAAGATCTTTGTCCAGCTTTCACAAGGGCCAAACTGATTTCAGAAAGGGCCAGAGAGAGTGCAAGTTTTCTTTACAGCCACCAACTCCAGCGGGTTTTTTCAGTGATGGACTCATCCATTCTGCTCAAAGTGATTTTAATCAGTGAAATCACCTGATGGAGTGGGTGGTTTCCAAGAAAACCTACACCCTCTTGGACCTTTCTGGAATCAGTTTAACAATTATGTGCTAGATGCTTCCTGTCTTGTGGTGTCTTGCATACAGTCCAAGAAAAGTTCTCTTTTTTCTCTCTTTCTTTTCTGCAGTTGCTCTGTCTGTCATCTACACACGTGTCATCCACTCAGAGAGGATGTATTGAAGCCATATGGCAAATATACTTGCTTACTTAAAAATACATTACCAGTTCAAAATACTTACTTAAAAAGTACATTCCCGGTTCAAAAAATGATTTGAGCAAAATTGGAAACAGATTTACATCAGGAATGTGAGAAGTGCTTATTAAAGGTGGTCAGCAGCTGCCTTCCTACCACTGCAATTAACATTGCTATATAATAATCAATGACATCTGTGAATCGATTCAAAATCGTCCACATCTGCATCACGATGGATCTCAGAAACCATCCTCCCACCACCACCCCTAATTTAGAGTCACAATTCACCTAACCTGCAGGTCTTTGGAAGTGGGATGAAACAGGAGCACCCAGAGGGAACCCACAGAAACACAAAGAGAACAAGCAAACTCTACACAGAAAAGACCAAGTGGGACGCGATCGTTATGAGGTGGCATCAGAACCTGTTGTATCTTTGAATGAAATAAATTATTGTCTGTGCCATCAGCATTAAAAAATGACAACACCTCACGTCGTCATCATTCTACCACTGCAAACGACAAGAATTTTTGTTATGACAGTATTTATGTAGTTATGACAGTATTTTATAACAGTATTATGACAGTATTTTGTATGACAGTCAACGTGAACTCAGGATAAATCCAGTCTATCTGGCAGTGCAGTGGGGAACACCTGAGTAGGAGAGAGGGGAAGAGAAAATGGAGGTAATCACATCTTAGCCTTGTATGCCATTTAGAGAGTTGGCCTGGCCTGCCCCACCTGCACTTGCAATTCATCAAAATATTGACGTAAATTGCGAAGGTGTTTTGCTTCTTTAATCATCCATCCACCTCAAGTTCCAAACGCTGTTTTCTAAGCGATGCGGAAAGAATTGTACGTAACACCTGATTGGCTGATTACTCGGGTGGTATGAAAAATATTACCCATCCGCGAAAAGGGTGTATTGCTATTTATTCTTTAGTGTTTTATCCAATCATATTGGCGTATCATTTATAGCACCGGTGGAAGACGTGTGTCGCTGTTTAGATGGGGATATTCCAAATGATACCAATGACCATGTATACAGGAGTAACTCTGTCTGCTTAAGCATGTAAACGGGTTATTCCTAATGATTCAGAAACCGGAATATTGACCTTATCCCGAATATTAACAGCATGTAAACATAGCCAGTGAAAAAAGTCTTGCACAATTCAGATTCACTTAGGCAAGATTTATGAAATAATGTGCATTTATGTCAGTTTTTTATGTCCACTCCTTGCTGAGTGGATTAAAGCTATAAAGTAATGAATCTTGCATTTTACTTTAGGTCTTAATTAAGTAGTTCATATTACAAACTGTCCAAAAACAAAGTACCACAAATAAATTTTAAATGTCTGATTCAGCTGAGAGTTTTTAATAATCAAATGGTAACTGTTGACTCAGGAATGGACTGCATTCATATAGTGCTTTTTCTATCTGCATCAGACGCTCAAAGTGCTTTACAATAATCCCTCACATTCACCCCGATGACAGGGTGTTGCCATACAAGGTGCTCACTACACAATGGGAGCAACTAGGGGATTAAGGTCCTTGCCCAAGGGCCCTTAGTGATTTTCTGATCAGGCTGGGATTTGAGCCTCTGGTTTCAAGACCAACGCTTAACCATTAGACCATCACCTCCCCTGTGTTGTTGATGCTCCTGGATTTGGCAGCTGCTTTTGACACTGTGGATCATGGGATCCTCCTAGCATGGATGGAACAGTGGGTGGGCATTACAGGCTCCACTCTGTCATGGTTCCAGTCCTACTTGACTGACCGGAGTTTTGCTGTACAGCTAGGTGAATTCACCTCCTCCTCACTCCTTTTTGCCTCTTGGGTCCCCCAAGGTTCCATCCTTGGGCCGATTCTTTTCCTATTGTATATGTTACCATTAGGGTAAATTTTTAAGGAATACAGTCTTTCTTTTCATTGTTATGCAGACGATGTCCAGATCTACCTGCCTTTAACATCAATATTCATTGGTTCCATAGACATTGTTTGATTGTCTAAATAATGTTAGGTCCTGGATGACTGCAAACTTGTTGAATTTAAATGAAAACAATTATATTGTTTGGATGTGGCCCAACAGATTTTTCTGTTGGCTGTCTGGGCCCCCTGACACCAAACACCCAGTCGTCAGTGAAAAATCTTGGTGTCATATTTGATGATAGGCTGAAACTTGATCACCAAGTTAGTTCGGTTGTAAAAACTAGTTTTGTCCATGTACAGATTTTATCTAAAGTAAAAGGGTACCTGCCACATAAAGATTTTGAGACGGTAATCCATGCTTTTATTCACACATGTTTGGATTACTGTAACTCTGTATTTTGGCCTGAAACACCCATTCTTGCATCACCTGTAGCTGGTACACAATGCGGCTGCCTGTCTCCTTACTGGTAAACGCAAGCAGGGCCACATATCTCTTGTACTAGCCTCACTGCACTGGCTTCCAGTTGCTAATTTTTATTTGTTTTATAGCACTGCGTTATGTATTTTAGTATTAGTATTTATTGTATTTCTATGTTTTATTAATTATCGTATTAATGTGTGGAGCGCTTTGGTCAACTCTGGTTGTTTTAAATGTGCTCTATAAATGAAGTTTGAGTTGAGCTGAGCTGAGGTATCTCCAGCAATAAAATCAAGATGTAAACGGGTGGGACTAGAACTGTTTTTATATGTGTGTATATTATAAACAATATAACCAGTAAGAGTAAAAAATTACATATTCCTGGATGCCAAGTAATAATAAGTTAATTGTACATTATTCTAAACCAAATTCTTGTTCTGCCATTCTCAACAGTCCAATATTCCAAAGCCTCTAATCATTGTTGGTACTTTTTAATGATAAGCTTTAGAACTGAGCCTCTACACTTCCAATTAAATTCCACCCAGTATATTCTGGTGGCAGCTGAGTGTTGAGGATACCGGTACCTAATCAACTCTGATTCCACTTCACTGTAAATCTGTACCTGTGAACCAAACTCAGCTGATATGTTTATGATCAAAATACACCTTGAGGGCCCCATCACACTTACCACAAATGAGTACGAATGAGGCAGATTCAGCCCAAATGTGCGAAAAAGCCAATATTTGGGATGCAGCCGGCAGGGACAAATATTTGGCCAGCCGTGTACGAATGCTATCCGAATACGTAGAATGTGTGTCAAAGTTGCCTCAAATGAATTACGCACATTCGGAGTGCAGTAGCTCCCGAGGTCAGGTCGGCTGCAGCCGGAATCCAGTACGGATGCCCAGAGTGCAGATCGGATGTGGCCACAACACAGTATGAGACCTCACAATGCCGGAAGAATGCTGCAGGAACATGCAGAATGCACCTGTACATTTGCTGTCCGATGCCACCCAAGGTCTGAATGGAAGGCAAGCAAGGGGAAGGGCATGACACATGGAGCACTGTGGTCCACTCTTTTGAAGACCTGGCTTGTCACTTTGCTGGATTTCGCATGATATCAACCCATGGACTGATTACATGTAAATCAGGGTCCCCTGACTATCGTATCACTGTAGTGCATGTGATGCCTGTAATCGCAATTTTATGGACATCTGATCACCAACGTGCACACCCACAGCTTTTATTACCAGTAATATCCACCAGTCCGCGGTGCAGTGCAGTAAACTCATGACCAGGGGACCCTGGGTAGCACACATCAGTCCATGTATTGTATAAAATACAGAAACCAGAGGAGAGATAAGGCACATCCTGACATTAACACATAGATGACCCTGGCGCCGTTGCACGCGCGCACCCCCCCCTTCCCACCAAGGATCCAGATGTTTGGCGGCTGTCCAGATGGGCTAACACATGCGCAGCAAAGAGATCAGCCATTTATGTGTACACACACACACAGCTGAGTGATCATTTGATCCAGCATCACACACGCACAGCAGTTTGTTCAGATAAAGGCGCCTCACCCAGGAATAGTGGTACAGTCAGGTAATAGGAGCTCACGCACGCGCAGCAGTTCAAGCAGATAAGGGAGCCCCATGTCTTTCCTCTCTCCAGGATATTATGTCCATGAGCTGCCCACACTGTGGTCGACAAGTGTGCTGTGGCAATTAGTCAATGCGTCAGACTGTATGGAGGTTGCGATCACGAGTTACATGCCGTGATGGGCAGCGGGGTATTCAATGTGCCCGAGCATTTCGAACAGCTCCTTGAACACATCTGTGTGCATTTTTCAGATGCTGTATGGTTCATTTTATTTTATCAGCTACATCAGGACTCGCACAAGTTAGAGTTAGTGTTGTATGGCTGGGGGGGCCTGGCTGCCGGTTTGTTTGCCTTTTGTGTTTCCTCCCAGGTGGCATGCATTTGGGACTGAGTGGCTGTGTTGCTGAGGTTGTTAGGACTTCACCCTGATCACCTGCGACTCGTCAGGACTCACAGCTGAGGTGCATCTGGAGGGATTGGAACATGGTGGCATTTAAGACTGGAGTATACAGTGTGTATTTGCCAGAGACTCGACCTTGTGACCAGACGGGTGAGATCGTCGTCTCGGGAGCCATCTCATCATCAGTGGATGCAGAGAACGTCCAGGGTTTGATGCACGGTCTGTGAAAGAGGAGGGGGTGAGGTCTCACGCTCGTCAGCACACTTCCTGAGGTACGTTAGATTTTGTGACTAACATTTATACAGTCAGTAAATGTGGTGTCCCTCACACCTTTATTATATTGAGCTGTATGTTAGTCATGTATCGGCTTCCACTGCAGTGGAGTTTTGTGAACTGGATGTTCCATGCCTGCAGGTTGGGAAGCTGATTAGTAATCAAGCCAGGAAGTGTTTGCTGTTTGTACACCTTTAAGTGTTCTCTCTGTGTGTAGAGTGTGGACTCACATAATGGTTCCTTCTTTCACAGACTCGGTTTGTTGCGGCCACCTGGGGGGTGTCGGCGGGGTCCTTGGGTCCAAACAGCTTCTGGCTCCAGACCGTTAGCGCTGCTGGGAGCGCACCACGCCAGACCGCACTTTCTGTTATTTTTGTATCACTGTTATGTATTAAATTCAGTTAGCCTTTGTACCGTGCTCTGCTTATTTCATACTGGGTCCTTCAAACGCTGGTCGGTTCTCCGAGCTGCGTCCGACACATAACAGTAGTCTCTGGCCAAACATCACGGACCCAGCGGTAGCAGAGACGGTAACGCGCCGGGAAGGCGGCAGCAGACGTTCAGAAGTTATCCGGATCAGTTGCGGGTGCTCTCCGCCCGGATGGTGCGCGTTGGAGAACCCATTACCGAATACTGATTTGAGCGCTCATGCAGCCGTGTTCCTGTGTTTGTGCCTTATCCGAGGGTCGTGGTGGAGTGTGACTGGCGACGGCTTCGCGTCACGCTCCGACCGGATAAGAGGTTTAAACGGGAGCTGCAAGAGTGTGTCTGTAATGGGTGCACGCGCACGGCGGAGCTCTGTGGCACGGGTCGCTGTGCTTCCTGTGTTACAGTTGTAGCCCCGTTTCCCCGGATGAAGATAACTACTGTGTCTGTTGTGTCAGCTCCGGTGTTATTTAGTTGAATCACATTTTTGGTTGTGTGTTGCTCACAGCTGCGCACAGAAAAGCAGCTCGTTTGTTTTCTCTGTCACCAAAGGGGGTTCTTTATTTGTAGCACTCTGGCTCCCTCTGTTGGTGACTGAGTCACATTACCGTCAAGCTCTTAAGTTGGAACAGGTGTGTTCCATTTGTTTGAGCTTGACGGTATAAATCACTTATTTGTTTTGTGTTAGTTCATTTTGTGTGGGTGTTTTTTGAGTTGGTTTTTGTGTGGGATTTTATTTTTTGTTTTTCACTATTTAGTGTCTGGGGTCGTGACCCTGCAGTTCTGCCAAAAAAAAAAAAAAAAAAAAAAAAAAAAAGGACCCGAGCAACCTTATGTCAGTCTGTTAGTCTTTCTTTTTGTTTTTTTTTTTCAGTTTCACCTCCCAGGGTTTGATGGGACAGTCCCCTGGGGGGTCATGGGGGGGGGGGGGGGGTATTTGGGTTGTTGTTTTTTCTTTCTTTTTTTTTTGTTTTGTTTTTTGTTATGCCCTCTCTTCTCCTCTGACTCCAGCCGTGTGAGCCGTAGTGTCGGCATTGCTGGAGTGGTGCAGTTAGGTTGTGCTGGGCGTTTCCCAGGTAACCTCTGCACCCGGGAGGGGAGGGGGGTTTGGGGTATTTTCTTTTTGTTCCCTCTCTTCTCCTCTGGCTCCAGCCGTGTGAGCCGTAGTGTCGGTGTTGCTGGAGTGGTGCAGTGTGGTTATGCTGGGCATTTCCCAGGTAACCTCTGCACCTGGGGGGGGGGTGTTTTCCCCTCAGTTTCCGCCCTCAGGGTTTGACTGTGGTGTCCTCTGGGGGGGAAAGGGCTGTGGGTCCATCTAGCCATAGACGGCCGGGGCTGGGTCCGTTGGTCATGAGGGGAGGCGTCTCCTGGGGTTGACGAGTGGTCCTCTGGGAGGCGCTGGGAGTCCCCGTGGGTGACGTTGGATCCCAGAGGGACCTCGGCTGTGGTTATTACTCCTGGAGCTGGCGGGAAGTCCTCTGGGGGGTGTTGGTCCCTACATGTCGTTTGGGGGGGGGGGTGTTTTAGCGCTTTTATTTGTAGGCTTAAGTTTGGGGTTTTTCTTTTCTCCTCATCCCGGGGTTTGATGGGACGGTCCCCTGGGGAGGGGGGGGGGGTGGTTTGGTTGTTTGTGTTTGTCTTTTTTGTTTTATGACTAATGACCGCACATGGTTGGATAAAGGCTGACCGCACAGGTTTAAGAACTCCTGGCCACACCTGTGCTAAGTGACTGACTGAAACAAAGGCAAGGATGCAGCCAGAGGAGAGGACATCAACCATTCTATTGGAAGACGAATGCAGATGCGGTTTCCAGCCATGGTCCCTGGAGGGGGGTGTTTCTCCTGGGCCAGGTTTGTGTGGTCGCCGGGAGGCTTCCCGTGAGGGTGGGGTACTGTTGTATGGCTGGGGGGCCTGGCTGCCTTTTTGTTTCTGTCTTTTGTTTTTCCTTCCAGCTGGCTTGCATTTGGGACTGAGTGGCTGTGTTGCTGAGGTTATCAGGACCTCACCCTGATCACCTGCGGCTCGTCAGGACTCACAGCTGAGGTGCATCTATATGGATTGGAACATGGTG
Organism: Thalassophryne amazonica; assembly: GCF_902500255.1. Taxonomy (NCBI): domain Eukaryota; kingdom Metazoa; phylum Chordata; class Actinopteri; order Batrachoidiformes; family Batrachoididae; genus Thalassophryne; species Thalassophryne amazonica. Next base: position 33,040,156 of record NC_047110.1, on the reverse strand, counting down.
GCATTTAAGACTGGAGTATACAGTGTGTATTTGCCAGAGACTCGACCTTGTGACCAGACGGGTGAGATCGTCGTCTCGGGAGCCATCTCATCATCAGTGGATGCAGAGAATGTCCAGGGTTTGATGCACGGTCTGTGAAAGAGGAGGGGGTGAGGTCTCACGCTCGTCAGCACACTTCCTGAGGTACGTTAGATTTTGTGACTAACATTTATACAGTCAGTAAATGTGGTGTCCCTCACACCTTTATTATATTGAGCTGTATGTTAGTCATGTATCGGCTTCCACTGCAGTGGAGTTTTGTGAACTGGATGTTCCATGCCTGCAGGTTGGGACGCTGATCAGTAATCAAGCCAGGAAGTGTTTGCTGTTTGTACACCTTAAGTGTTCTGTGTGTAGAGTGTGGACTCCACATAATAGGTTCCTTCTTTCACAGACTCGGTTGTTGCGGCCACCTGGGGGGGTTCGGCGGGGTCCTTGGTCCGAAACAGCTTCTGGCTCCGGACCATTAGCGCTGCTGGGAGCGCACCACGCCAGACCGCAACCTTTTATTATTATTATGATCACTGTTATGTATTAATTCAGTTAGCCTTTGAACCGTGCTCTGCTTATTTCATACTGGGTCCTTCAAACGCTGGTCGGTTCTCCGAGCTGCGTCCGACACATAACAGTTAGAAGTAATGATTCATAATCCTATATTTTTTTTTAAAGTGTTGATTGGAGTGTGATATGTCCTTTAAAGATGTTAATAATTATTAAAATTATGATTCACAGAACAGCCACATTTGTATTTACTGTGAAAGAAAATGAAAAAATGAACTTCTGACCTTGATAAAATGATGCAGATTCTCTGAGTACCCATTTGATTGGAGCAGATATGGCTGGTTATATGCATGCATTTTGATGCAGGGGATTAAAAACATGAACATGGTCGGGAAGCCAATGACTGTGTGCAGTGAAGGGAGAATATGCATCATCTACAGCTCGCAAACACAAAATGTCAGCAAGCATAGCTGCAGCTGTAACCTTGGTAATGACAATAATGGCTATTAAAATGGGAATAATGACTGCTTTCCCTAGTCAGATTAACATGTCTGAGCCACTGGTATACAAGTGTGTTTGAGACATCACAGGCTGGAATCATAAAGCTTATTATAGTGTGATCATAACATTACTGCAATGTGAGATTGTCTGCTGCTCATAAACATATCTTAATGTGTAATGTATCCTAATGAAACACAGTCTGAATGATGGTCTGCCACGCCAAAATGAGGTTTGAATATCTAAAGCAACGCTACTCCCCCATACCTGTCCAGATTAGGGCTATGTTGGCTTGTTCTATTTCAGTTTTTGTGAAGGGCCAGGTCCCATTTGGAGGATGCACTGGTGTAGCACGTTGCCTCATTTGGCAAGTAGACACACAGGGTGCTGGTCATATAATTTAGAATATCATGAAAAAGTTGATTTATTTCAGTAATTTCCATTCACAAAGTGAAATGTGTATATTATATTCATTCATTACACAACAGACTGATATATTTCAAGTGTTTATTTCTTTAATTTTGCTGATTAATAACTAACAACTAATGAAAACACCTAAAGTCAGGATCTCAGAAAATTAGAATATTGTGGAAAGGTTGAATATGAAGGACACTGGTGTCACACTCTAATCAGCTAATTAACCAACACCCTGCAAAGGCCTTTAACTGGTCTTCAGTCTAGTTTGTTGGCTACACAATCATGGGGCAGACTGCTGACTTGACGTCTTGCCTGGATAAAGACAAAGGACTGGACTGCTGCTGAGTGGTCCAAAGTTATGTTCTCTGATGAAAGTAAATTTTGCATTTCCTTTGGAACTCAAAGAACTCTCCTCCTCCAGAATCTGGAGTAGGAGAGGAGAGGCACAGAATCCACATTCAGCTTGGGACTCCAACAAGGGCGGTCGCATCTCCTCCACTCTCCCTTATCTCTGTTCTCTGCTTTTAACCTTCAAGTCCCTACTTCACCAGGCTATGAATTCCTCAAATTATATTGGATTCTGGATCTATTGGACTACTATTGATATAGAATTAATCAGCTGGTCTCTGAACGCTAGTGACACCATCTTTTCTACAAGAAGGTCAGGACGGGGGGATCCTACCTGCCCAGATGGAACGTATCCTGCGGGCTATGTTCTCGACTCCTGGAGTTCCTGGCGTCTGGCATGCTTGGCGCCTTTCTCTGTTGAGGATTTATTCATTTTTGGTCTTATGGTAACAGGGCTTGTACTTTTTGGCTTATGTGCTGCCCTGATCTACCGGAAAATTGGTAAGACGGTGGCATCAAGAACCACGGCCCCTCGCTTGTCCGTCATGATTAACGAGGTTGGCAAGGCAGTGCATTCTCAGACTGCGATGACTCTTGAACTCAGACGCGAATTGGATGACATCTTGGAGCAGATGAGTGCCTTGCAGATGAAGTTGAAGATTTCAGAGGCTGGGGAATATTCTTAATTCATAATTGGGAATATTCTTAATTCATAATTGGGATTTGGTTGTTCAAGTGGAACTATTAAAAAGTGTTTTTCACTGCTCAAACCATAACATTACAGGCTTATCAAGCCTGAAGGTCAAATTGCCAGACTGTTTTCCTCCAGAGGAATTTTTTCAGCCTGGGGAACATTGGCTGTTTCTTATCTCAACTCACAAAAACAATAAACTGCTTGTCCACAGGACATGAAGCATGCCCTCATTCCACCACCCCCCCCCCCCCCCCCAATCCACCTCCTATCCCCCATCAACACTCCCCTCTCTGGTGCCTGCTAACATCATTCCTTTCCCCTTCAGTGCGGGTTGTGCAGGTTTACCTGCAAGCCCCATTCTTCCCCCAAGCTGACGGTGGTGCATCTCAGTGTTGCTGCATGGCCTCACCCACTTGCGGATAACGGAATTCGGAAACGGACTTCTTCAATCTAGTGCACATAAACAATGTCAATGTGTATGTGCTGTCTTTAATTCTGATGTGTGCCATTATTACGGTAAACAAGTAATAATTGTGGACTAATTGCTGTCTGAGGTAACTGAGGTAAACATAATTTCTCCACTGTGAGATCTCTTATCGTGCCCCTGTTCTGTGGAATGATCTCCCTGCGTCACTCGAGTGAGTGCTCGACCACACGCTCACGATTTTTGTGATCTTCGGCTCGGTACGCAGACGGCAGGGCCACGGCACTGGAATATCGCACAAAACACTGGAAATATACTTTTTTGCTGCTTTTTTCTGATGGGAATGTACTATGGAGACACTGTGATGAAATAAGATCAAAAGCAGTGAGGCTTTTGTGGAAAGGTCAGCAGCAGGAGGAAAGATCACTGAAGCCGCGGATCATGAGAGCAGCTTCCCTGAGGCCTCGAGCAGCAACTGCGGACCTATCAGCGCGGATACACCGAGGCCGGGCACCACCAGCGCAGCGCAGATTCATCCCGGCTCATGGTGACCAACAACACAGGCAGATAACATCGGCGACTGCCAACAAGCAGCCCACAAGTCAACCATGGGGCTTAAGAAGGTTCTGATGGTGGAGGAGGGTGATGACATTAAAAAGTCTCCGGACTTTTTATCGGAGGAGATTTCTGTTGTGAAACTGCAGCAGAAATCAATCATGGAATCTGGTGGAGGAGGGAGGTAAAGGCGTTTAACGGCTCCTGAACGCCGAGAAAGACTGGCATCTGGTTCATTTGGAAAATCAAGTGGCTGAATTGGAACAATACACCAGAATTAATGATGTCATCATCACCGGTCTTCACATCAAACCACAGTCCTATGCACAGGCCGTGATAGATGAGAGCGGAGGGGAGCCCAGTGAGCAGGAGGTCAGCTCTGTGGAGCAACAGGTGGCTGACTTCCTTCAGTCCAAAGGTATAGAGATGGATTTGAGCAATATTGAAGCGTGCTACCCTCTGCCCCGGAGAGATGACAGTGACAAATGAGCCATCATCATGAGATTTATTAACAGAAAACACAAAACCGCACTGTTAAAACAAGGAAGAAAATTGAAAAGGGTCAAATGTTTTCATCAATGAACATCTGACCAAGCGAAACACCGACACTGCCAGAAAAGCACGCTTCTTAAAGAAACAGGGAAAAATACAACACACATGGACTTCAAACTGTAAAATATTAATTAAATTGAACAGAACACCTGAACAAGCTAAAGTCATAGTAGTCACAAACATCGAGGTGCTGGACAAATATGAACAATAAGGTATGAGGACTCAAACACAACACAGCACCATGAGACAGACTGGAGCAACCTATTCATCCACATCATCTAAATCCTGACACAAGAGGGATTAATGACAAAGGAAAATGATTCTGTTTGTTTCTGCCCAGGAGCTCTGCCTAGAAACATTAAATTATAATAATTCTGCTAACCGCCCCCTTCAAATCTGATAATGATCCAGATTCCTTTTTTTTGGTGAGAATATCGTTGATGACAGTGCAAATATTTCACAGAACATTCAAAGATTCTAAAATCAACGATGAAGATTTTTACAATTATACATTTCAACAGTAGAAGTCTTTCTCATAATATGTCCAGTATTAATGAATTGCTTGAAAACATCCAAAAAAGTTTTTCAGTTATTGCAATTTCAGAAACATGGTAACTGAGGATCATAAAGATCTGGTATATCTTGATGGTTCACGACTGTTGCCTGGTTAATAGGCAGACGAGAAGGGGCGGCGGGCGTTGCATTGTTATGTACGATCAGATTACAATTGTAAATTAGGTTAACAACTTGTCATTTTCAGTGTGAACAACATCATGGAATGTGTTACCGTAGAAATTACATTTATAAACTCCAAAAGCATGGTTGTTAGTTTGCATTTACAGAGCTCCTGGGACAATATTGACACCTTTGAAGACGTGGTCTTGGGAATGTATAACAAAATTAACAGAAATAACACTTATTCGTCTGTGGTGATTTCATATAGATTTTTTAAATCCTCACAATCATCCACAAATCACCTCATTTATAACACCTTGTACTGTTTTGGACTGTTTTCCAACCATCATTCATCCTACCAGAATAACTATGGACTCAAACACTCTTATCGACATATTTTAACCAACGCTGTATCCGGTAATCTTAGTGCAGGACTTTGCCTGTTTTCTCAGTTTTTGCATTGGAGGGCTGTTATAAGTATCAAAGTAATACTAAAATCATGAGTAGAAAAGTAACACCTGAATCAATTGAAAATTTAAGGGAGGATTTATCAAGTCAGAACTGGTCAGATGTTTTTGTTATTGATGTTGACAGGTCATATGATGCTTTTATTTCCATTATTTCCAGGTTATATGACAAACACTGTCCTCTTGTTGACAAAGTGTACAAAAGTCAATACAGCAATAAACCATGGATAAACTAAGGGACTTCAGAGGGCATGTAAAAAGAAAAACTTACTATATAAACAATTCATAATCTCTGAAATAAGGACGCTGAAAGTAAATATAAAACATATAAGAATAAGTTAATCAACATCATGAGACTCAGTAAGAAAAGATATTACAGTGAGTTACTTGTCAAAAGTAGAAATAACATCAAAAATACAGGAACATTTTAAATGAATAATAACTAAGAATAGAACTACTAGAGATTATCCTTCAGTTTTTTTCATATTAATAATAACATCACCATTGATAACAACAAGTCCATTGCTGACCACTTTAATGAATACTTCGTAATGTGGATAAAACTTGCAAGTAAAATTGATTCATCGACTAATAACTTCTGGGTAAATAATTCAACATTAACAAGTCTGTTTCAAAGTTTATTGGTGGTACTGATGAAAGGGAAATACTTGATCTGGTTCATGTTCAAAAAGTAAGAAATCGACTGATTTCAATAATTTGGATATGGGCTTTATTAAAAAAAATATTGATTGTATAGTAAAACCGTTCAGTTACATTTGCAATTTGTCTCTTAGTACTGGTAAATTTCCCTCTCAAATGAAAATAGCCAAAGTAATACCTCTGTTTAAAACTGGTGACAAACACACCTTTTCTAATTATAGACCTATATCACTCCTGCCACAATTTTCCAAAATTTTGGAAAAAATATTTGCTAAAAGACTGAATGATTATTTATTTAAGCAGGACATAATAAGTGAAGAACAATATGGATTCAGAAAGTTTTGAACTACATCACAGGCTTTGATGGACTTTGTGGAAAATATAGCAACTGCAATTGACAATAAACAATACACAGTAGGTGTTTTTTTTTTTTTTTTGATTTGCAGAAAGCGTTTGACACAATTAACCATGGAATATTATTAACTAAAACTGCAGAATATGGTATCAGAGGTCTGGTATATGAATGGATAACTAGTTATTACAGGGCAGATTTCAGTATGTTCAATTTAATAATACAACTCTGAGCATCAAACTCTGAGCTCAGGAAGTCACATGTGGGGTGCCGCAGGGTTCAGTGTTGGGTCCTTTGTTGTTTATATTGTATATAAATTATATAAGTTGGGTGTCGAGATCACTGTGATGTGTCCTTTTTGCGGATGATACCACTGTGTTTTGCAGTGGCGATAATCTTGAACAGCTTCTGGACATGGTGGAGAAAGAACTGGAAAAGTTTAAGGCTTGGTTTGACGCTAATAAGTTGTCACTCCACCTTGGGAAAACCAATGTATTATATTTGGAAATAAACAGACACCCAAATGTAAAAATTTAACCATAAACAACAAGGAAATTGAGCTAGTAAAAGAGAACAAATTTTAGGTGTTGTAAATGATAATAAACTTAGCTGGAAATCACATATAAATTATGTCAAATTGAAATTGTCAAAAACTATTGCCATTCTGTAGAAAGCCAAAGATGCACTGCCGCAAAGGAAGGGTGACTTACTTATCTTATATCCATTTCTCTGATGGTACCATATATGACATATTGTGTTCAGTTGTGGGAAACACTTACAAATCAAACATCAATCAATATTTCTTTTGCAAAAATGAGCCATACGAGTTACTGCAATAAACAGTTATCGTGATCCAACTCATTCTCTATTTGTGTCTTTAAATTTATTAAAATTCAGAGATTTGGTCAATTATATCACAATTCAAACTTTGTTTTGTGCGAAAAAACCAAGCCTTACCGAGATGTGTCCAAATCTGTTCAGATTGAGGGAACCCCAGTTAGAGTTTAAGCAGGTTGTACACTTTTTATGAAACCATCAGCAAGAACAATGTAAAGGGTTTTGTGTGTCTGTGGTTGGGTGAAGAAATGGGACGAATGTTCAACAGAGATTAGAAAGTGTGGTACCTTAGTAACGATTCAAGAAACTACTCAAAAGAACATCATGTCTAGGTATCATAAAGATAATAATATGATTTGATTTATAGGGACTGTTAAATTAGAAATGGGTACGTATGTGTATATTTGAATGTATGTAGGTGTAGTATATTTATGTAGGTGCATGTATGCGTATGTATGTATACGTATGTATATATTATATATATATATATTATATATTATATATATATAATATATAATATTAATAATATATAATATAATAATTGTTATTGGGTATGTATATATATATATGTGATGTGTATATGTGTGTGTATAAATGTATTATATATATATATTTAATGTATATATGTACGTATATAGGTATATATGGCACGGCCCAAGCAGAGGGTCACCCCCTAGAGCCTGGTCTGCTTGAGGTTTCTTCCTAAGAGGGAGTTTTTCCTCACCACAGTTGCCTAGTGCTTGCTCTGGGGTTCGGTAAGGTTAGTCCTTATTTGAGTAAAGTGACTTGGGCCAAATTTGTTGTGATTTGGTGCTTTATATATATACATAATATAATTAAACATGAATTGAAGTGTAATTGGGGAGGTGAGGTGAGGGGAGGTGATGGTCTAGTGGTTAAGGTGTTGGGCTTGAGTCCAGAAGATCATGGGTTCAAATCCCCACCTGACTGGAAAATCACTAAGGGCCCTTGGGCAAGGCCTTAATCCCCTATGTTCCGGGAGCCCTATGGCTCCGGTGTGTATGTTGAGCGCCTTGTATGGCAGCACCCTGACATCGGGGTGAATGTGAGGCATAATGTAAAGCGCTTTGAGCATCTGATACTCAGATGGAAAAGTGCTATTAAATTGCAGTCCTATTTACCGTTTACCATTTAATTGATATAATAGTGTATGTCCTGTGTGTTGATAGGTATTGTGTTTGTGAATTTGTGTTTTATGTTATTAAGACTTGGTTAGAATTGTTGGACCTTGTACTCAGCACAGGGGTGGGCCCGTTGATAAGCTTTGCTTCTGCCCACACCCTTTCGGATTCACAGGCTTGTTTATATATATTCATGTTATTGTATGTTTCTGTTCTTTCAGATTTGTGTGTGTGTGTGCTGAATAAATTCATTCATTCATTCCTTCATTCATTCAGATCAGTAAAGTATATCTCATCTCATATCTCACGTTGCTTGAGGTCCAGCTTACGTTTCCACAGTCAGTGATGGTTTGGGGTGCCATATCATCTGCTGGTGTTGGTCCTTTGTGTTTTCTGAGGTCCAAGGTCAACACAGCCATCTACCAGGAAGTTGTGGAGCACTTCATGCTTCCTGCTGCTGACCAACTTTATGGAGATGCAGATTTCATTTTCCAACAGGACTTGGCACCTGCACACAGTGCCAAAGCTACCAGTACCTGGTTTAAGGACCATGGTATCCCTGTTCTTAATTGGCCAGCAACCTCGCCTGACCTTAACCCCATAGAAAATCTATGGGGTATTGTGAAGAGGAAGATGTGACACGTCAGACCCAACAATGCAGAAGAGCTGAAGGCCACTATCTGTTGTGTGTTGGGGGGGTGTGGCTGGACAATTTGGTGTTCTTTTCTTTTCTTTGCTCTGCAGGTGGTATGAAAACTGATTTGTCTGTGGAGAAGGTGCTGGCTGAAGAGTCCTTCACCCTCATCAACGTTATGTGCAGCACCTGTGGATGGTGCTCACATGCAACCTTAAAGACTTTCAGCTGAAGCAGATAATTAGATGGCATTCTGCATTTAAGCCATGTGTGATTCAAGCAGAATTGCCGGGAACTCGACCTTGTGGTGTTCGTTTGTGAGACGCTGAGGACCGCGCCTGGGTTTTGACATCGTGCCTGTGAAGGAAGAAGGTGAGGGACACATGCTGTCAGCACACATCAGAGGTGAATAATTGTTTGACTAATTGTTGATAGTAACTTGGTATTTTGTTACGCAGTATATTTGAATTGTGATGAGAATTGTGCAGCTCGCTTCTCACTGCCGTGGCGTGCGGACAACTGATCCTCCACCTGTTGTGAGAAGCTGCTCATTTACATAAAGCTTAAATACAGACCTGAATGTGTTGCTGATAGTGTGTGCCTTTTGAAGGATATTGCTTGTAACTGCTGACTTACCTCACCTCTTCTATCCTTCGCAGAGAGTCGGTTTGTCGTGTCCACCTGGGGGGTGTTTGGCGGTAAAAGTGAGTCCAGAAGCGCCGGGCCTCGATCCTTTTGGGTGGTGGAGAGCGTGCCAGCCTTCACTCCACCAGACTGACGCTGTTTTAGTTTGTACATGTTGTTATGCACCAAAGGGTGGAAGAAATAAATTGTTTTGTTATTGGAACCGCTTTCTGGTTATTTTAGCGCCGGGTTCCGTCAGACGCAGGGCCGCTCCTCAACCCACGTCGACACATAACACTATCAGAGCAACCTGGGCTCTCATACCACCTGAGCCGTGCCACAGACTGATCGACTCCATGCATCGCCGCATTGCTGCAGTAACTCAGGCAAAAGGAGCCCCAACTATGTATTGAGTGCTGTACATGCCCATACTTTTCATGTTCATACTTTTCAGTTGGCCAACATTTCTAGAAATCCTTTTTTTTAATTTTGTATTGGTCTTAAGTAATATTCTAATTTTCTGAGATACTGAATTTGGGATTTTCATTAGTTGGCAGTTATAATCATCAAAATTAAAAGAAATAAACACTTGAAATATATCAGTCTGTATGTATTGAATGAATATAATATACAAGTTTCATTTTTTGAATGGAATTACTGAAATAAATCAACTTATCCATGATATTCTAATTACATGACTAGCACTTGTAAATGTATTGATCCTGAGTGACAACAACCTGATTGATCACCATCTACATGGAGAAATTATAAGCTTGAAAAATAACAAGCTATAATAATCATGACCATATATCAAAGAATTTAAATAAATAAACCCATATCCCAAAAGAGTCTGCCTCTGAAGGCAGTGCCCCTGCCACCTGCAAAAATGTGTAGTCTCATATTCTGAGAATTATGATGATTAATTACATTAAAGTGGTGGATGCGGTTATAAGAGGTACTGTAGCAATTTCTTCATAACCCTCTTTCCAAGGGCTTTGGCTTACATTGTGCCACTTGTTGAGCTAACATTCTATATTTCTATTTTGAGAAATTCAGGAGATCGCTAAGTTTTTGTCTTGGTGAATGCACCCAGCCCAGTCTCACTTTTTTTTTCTCCTAACTCTAACCATAACTATAGCATAAGTGTGTCCCCTCCCCAAACATTAACCATGACCCCCCAGACCACCCCTTTTCACCCCACATTTTGTGCCCCTCATCACGAAATGATTTTGTGCCCCATTACAAAAAGGGCCTCATTTTCGTAGCCCTGTCACGAACCCATAGATTAATGTACTTTTTGTAACCCAGTTCCACTAAGTGCCATGAGACTGGGTTGAATGCACCTATGACCTGTGACCTTGGCAACCACTTCACATTCAAGTGCTATCATAAAATCCTAACTTCTCTTCCTGTGTTTTTATTGGACTGCTGATCACTGAGAGGTATGCAACAGAACTCGTACAAAAAATAAATAAAAATGCCCAAATATAGGCATACTGTGGACAAGACAAGGATGCATGCAAGGATTTGCAAAATCTTGGCAAACTCTCCAGGCAAATCAATACAAATATCTTATTGCTTGGTCTTATTTTGGCTCTGCTAACAGATCAATCCAAAGAGGTCATCTGTGAGGAAGTGCACAACTATAAGTCAATTAAGCATGAAAATAAATGCTGGTTGTTATTCATCCTAGAGATTTGTCCATTTCTTTCCGCCATCCCTCAAAGATCTTAATGGCTGGACATAAACCTTCCCCTCTCCACAATTTGCTATTTACTCTCAGTATTTCTATTAAAGCTGGAAGAACAGGAGGGTTTGTGTTTGTGTGAGGGGATTTGGGAGCCAACAGAACAAATATTGACTGAATAGTGTGCACATTTAATTAGGTGCATCAGCTTTAATGGCAGTAAATATTAAAGCTGATATCAATTTGACTTTGGATTAAACGCATTAGATGGTGAAAATCAAGGTTTCAAGCAATTACAAGTACAAAATATATGGATTATTCTGTTATGTTTATTTAGCTTTGAGAATTGCATTGCTGAAAACTTCATTACAGCATTTTATTGTTTGCCTCAGTTATGTACAACTCCTGGCAAAAATTATGGAATCACCGGCCTCGGAGGATGCTCATTCAGTTGTTTAATTTTGTAGAAAAAAAGCAGATCACAGACATGACACAAAATTAAAGTCATTTCAAATGGCAACTTTCTGTTACGTGGGCCGCTGAAGAGGAGGTACTGTTGGCCCACCACCACCAGAGGGCGCCCTGCTTGGAGTGCGGGCTCCAAGCACGAGAGGGCGCCAGACCCAGAAGAAGTGACAGCTGTCATTCATCCTCTGCACCAGCTGTCACTCGTTCATCATCATCATCACCACCATAAAAGCCGGACTGCAACTCCACCTCCTCGCCGAGAAATCGGAACTACTGAAGAGGTAATTTCTCTGCTGACTGACACTTTGTGTGTAATAACCTGAACTTCTGTTGCAGCCGTTTTCCTGGAGTGTTGCCTTGTCTGGGGGATTGGCGTTTGGTGTGACAGCGACGGCTTCGCCTCACACCCCAACCCAGATAAGTGGTTAACCGGGAGCTGCACGAGTGTGTGATTGGAGGTGGAGGTGCTCCCTCCTAACTGTGTATGGACTGTGGATTACTGAGTGTGCGGACTCACACTCATTCATCTTATCTCTGCTTTCTGCCAGCAGTACCAGGGTCGACAGCCGAAGACAGAGGCCACCTGGGGACTCAGGACTTGGCGGCTCCGGTGTTCTTCAGACCGTTGGTGGTGGAAGCCGTGTGGGACGCGGCTTCTCTCTCGTCGGGGGTCTTCTATCTTCGAGCCTGCCCACACGTCACCTGGTGTCAATTGACTGTGCAGATTTCTGTGAATTTAGTTGTGTATTATCACAATATTAAATTGTTACTTTTTGGCTTATTCATTGTCCGTTCATTTGCGCCCCCTGTTGTGGGTCCGTGCTACGACACCTTCCCAACACTTTCTGGCTTTAAGAAACACTATAAGAAATCAAGAAAAAAAGATTGTGGCAGTCAGTAACGGTTACTTTTTTAGACCAAGCAGAGGAAAAAAATATGGAATCACTCAATTCTGAGGAAAAAATTATGGTATCACCCTGTAAATTTTCATCCCCAAAACTAACACCTGCATCATATCAGATCTGCTCGTTAGTCTGCATCTAAAAAGGAGTGAACACACCTTGGAGAGCTGTTGCACCAAGTGGACTGACATGAATCATGGCTCCAACACGAGAGATGTCAAATGAAACAAAGGAGAGGATTATCAAACTCTTAAAAGAGAGTAAATCATCACGCAATGTTGCAAAAGATGTTGGTTGTTCACAGTCAGCTGTGTCTAAACTCTGGACCAATACAAACAATATGGGAAGGGATGTTAAAGGCAAACATACTGGTAGACCAAGGAAGACATCAAAGCGTCAAGACAGAAAACTTAAAGCAATATGTCTCAAAAATCGAAAAATGTACAACAAAACAAATGAGGAACGAATGGGAGGAAACTGGAGTCAATGTCTGTGACTGAACTGTAAGAAACCGCCTAAAGGAAATGGGATTTACATACAGAAAAGCTAAACGAAAGCCATCATTAACACCTAAACAGAAAAAAACAAGGTTACAATGGGCTAAGGAAAAGCAATTGTGGACTGTGGATGACTGGATGAAAGTCATATTCAGTGATGAATCTCGAATCTGCATTGGGCAAGGTGATGATGCTGGAACTTTTGTTTGGTGCCGTTCCAATGAGATTTATAAAGATGACTGCCTGAAGAGAACATGTAAATTTCCACAGTCACTGATGATATGGGGCTGCATGTCAGGTAAAGGCACTGGGGAGATGGCTGTCATTACATCATCAATAAATGCAAAAGTTTATGTTGATATTTTGGACAATTGAAAGGATGTTTGGGGATGATGAAATCATTTTTCAAGATGATAACGCATCTTGCCATAGAGCAAAAACTGCAAAAACATTCCTTGCAAAAAGACACATAGGGTCAATGTCATGGCATAGGGTCAATGTCAATGAGCAGATCTGATTTGATGCAGGTGTTAATTTGGGGGATGAAAATTTACAGGGTGATTCCATAATTTTTTCCTCAGAATTGAGTGATTCCATATTTTTTTCCTCTGCTTGGTCTAAAAAAGTAACCGTTACTGACTGCCACAATCTTTTTTTCTTGATTTCTTATAGTGTTTCTTAAAGCCAGAAAGTTGCCATTTGAAATGACTTTAGTTTTGTGTCATGTCTGTGATCTGCTTTTTTTCTACAAAATTAAACAACTGAATGAACATCCTCTGAGGCCGGTGATTCCATAATTTTTGCCAGGGGTTGTACTGTTCAATTATTATTCCAAGTACACCTATTTAAAGGCGAGAACACCTTTGTTTATAAATTAAATTGCTCTTTGGATTGGACAATGTAATTAGTTTTTCTGAGCAAACAACCATCATCTCATATCCTCTCATGTCATATTATTTCAATTTTTATGTGAAAACTGCTCCACTGAAATCCTTTGTATAATAAACACAGACCTTTAATTTGCTTTCTCTTAATAGACAAGATTTGTTGTATTTTTTATTCTATGACAAGGTGTTTTTATTACTTTAACTATGATATGACAGTAAAATTTTCCCCTAGACAGAAATAAGTCAGTTGTTATCATTTTTTCAATCTTACAGGCTCACTTTTTCCTGTCTATATACGGTTATAAGTAATCTGTCAACTGTGGGATTCAGCAAGGCTGCAGAAAATGCTTATGGTTATCCTGTCAAGAGTGATTCCTTGGATCCTCCACCATTCCTCTGCATATAAAGTTCAACCAGATTCAACTCTGACCTCAATTCTGATGATCTTTCAACATACCATAAATGAGGAAGTGGTGACAAAAAGGAAAATAAAAAATAAAGTATTTGAACACGCTGAGGTTTTGCAAGTTCTCCCACTTAGAAATCATGGAGGGGTCTGACATTTTCAACTTAGGTGCATGTCCACTGTGAGAGACATAATCTAAAAAACAAAAAAATCTGGAAATCACAATGTATGATTTTTTTAATAATTTATTTGTATGTTACTGCTGCAAATAAGTATTTGAACACCTGTGAAAATCAATGTTAATATTTGGTACAGTAGCCGTTGTTTGCAATTACAGAGGTCAAACGTTTCCTGTAGTTTTTCACCAGGTTTGCACACACTGCAGCAGGGATTTTGGTCCACTCCTCCATACAGATCTTCTCCAAATCTTTCAGGTTTGGAGTTTCAGCTCCCTCCAAAGATTTTTTATTGAGATCAGGTCTGGAGACTGGCCAGGCCACTCCAGGACCTTGAAATGCTTCTTTCAGAGCCCCTCCTTAGTTGCCCTGGCTGTGTGTTTGGGGTCATTGTCATGCTGGAAGACCCAGCCATGACCCATCTTCAATGATCTTACTGAGGGAAGGAGGTTGTTTGCCAAAATCTCACAATACATGACCCCATCCATCCTCCCTTCAATATGCTGCAGTCGTCCTGTCCCCTTTGCAGAAGAGCACCCCCAGAGTATGATGTTTCCACCCCTATGCTTCACAGTTGGGATGGTAAGTGGAGTTGATTCCAAAAAGCTCTATTTTGGTCTCATCTGACCACATGACCTTCTCCCATGCCTCCTCTGGATCATCCAGATGGTCACTGGTGAACTTCAAATGGGCCTGGACATGTGCTGGCTTGAGCAGGGGGACCTTGCTGCCCGGCAGGATTTTAAACCATGACAGCATCATGTGTTACTAATGTAATCTTTGTGACTGTGGTCCCAGCTCTCTTCAGGTCATTGACAAGGTCCTCCTGTGTAGTTCTGAGCTCTCTCAGAATCATCCTTACCCCACAAAGTGAGATTCTGCATGGAATCCCAGACCAAGGGAGATTGACACTCATCTTGTGTTTCTTCCACTTTCTAATAAATAATCATAACAGTGTGAGAGAGGTGTGGACGGGAATAAAGCACATCATGGAGATGAAGGGGAGAGACAGGCAGTCTCCGGGGAGCCTGGATAGGGCAAACGAGTTCAATCTGTTTTTTAATAGGTTTAGCTCAACTCCTACTACTCCCTGACACCCCCATCCCCCCACACACCTACACTGTCCCAAACTGCTCAATCCATCCAGCAGTGCTCTCCTGTACAGTACCTCTCCATCTGCACCCCATCTCCCTCCCCTTCCCCCCTCACCTCCTCCCCCTCCAGTGTAGACAACTGTAAACATCCCCAGTTAACAGTGATGACAGGCCAGGTTAAGAGGCAGCTGGAAAGGTTACATCAGAGGAAGGCGGCAGGCCCGGATGGCATCACACCCAGGATCCTGAAGACCTGCGCTGACCAGCTGTTCCCTGTACTGGTACATCTGTACAACCTGAGACTGAGTCAGGGGAAAGTCCCGTTGCTGTGGAAGACGTCCTATGTGGTTCCAGTTGCCAAGAAGTCAAGGCCATCGGACCTCGAAGACTACAGACCAGTCACTCTCACATCTCATGTGATGAAGGTCATGGAGAGACTGGTCCTAGCCCAGCTGAGGCCACAGGTGATGTCATCTCTGGACCCTTTGCAATTTGCCTACCAGCCCCATTTAGGAGTCGAGGATGCCGTTATCTACCTGCTGCAACGAGCCCACATGCATCTGGATGGTGGAGGAGACACAGTGAGAATCACATTCTTTGATTTCTCGAGTGCCTTCAATACCATTCAGTCTTTGCTATTGGGTGTGAAGCTGCGGGGGATGGGTGTCCATGACTCAGTGGTCTCCTGGGTTACTGATTACTTGACAGGCAGGCCACAGTTTGTCCATCTGGGCAGTGTCCTGTCTGATGTGGTGGTCAGTGACGTAGGAGCTCCTCAGGGTACTGTGCTTTCCCCTTTTCTCCTTACCTTATACACCACTGATTTCCAGTACAACTCTGAGTCATGTCACCTACAGAAATATTCTGATGACTCAGCTGTTGTTGGGTGTGTGAGGGGGGAGGGAGGGGAGGGGGAGTACAGGACATTGGTGGACAACTTTGTGGAGTGGTCTGGAAGAAATCACCTGAGGCTGAACGTGAGTAAGACCAGAGAGAGGGTGATTGACTTCAGGAGGAAGACGACGACTTTACAGCCACTTAGGATTAGGGGGGAGGTGGTGGAGGAGGTGGAGGACTATAAATGCTTGGGAGTGGTGATCAGCAACAGACTAGACTGGGCATCTAATACTGACTCTGTGTGCAAGAAGGGGATGAGTAGACTCTATTTCCTGAGGAAGCTGAGATCCTTCAATGTGTGCAGCAAGATGTTGGAGATGTTCTACAATAGTGTTGTTGCCGGTGCCATTTTCTTTTCTGCTGTGTGTTGGGGGAGCAGCATCAGAGCCAGGGATTCAGATAGACTGAACAAGATCATTAAGAGAGCTGGCTCTGCACTTGGTCAAGGGCTGGAGTCGCTGGAGATGGTGGTGGAGAGGAGGACACTGAGGAAGTTGTTGTCCATTATGGATAATGAATAGCATCCTCTCCACCGTACAGTGGTCGGACAGCGGAGCAGCTTCTCACACAGGCTGCTTCAGCTCCGCTGTCGAAGGGACAGATACAGGAAATCTTTCCTGCCACATGCCATCACACTGTATAATAAAAGCTGATCCATCCTTTATCAGTATATTGAGACACCCTATGACATCTGGTGTATACTGCTAATCCATATATCGGCTCTAATATACTGTTACTGTACATTATTACTGCACACTGTACATTATTATTGCACACTTTGTTGTACATATTATATATTTTTTTCTTTATTTCGAATGTTAATCTTACATATTTTATTTCTGTTTTATTCCTTATTTTATTCTACTATTAATAGTGGGAACAAGGGTGCACTGTCTAAGTGTAAATGCTACTACTGCAAAGAAATTTCCCAGCTTGGGATGAATAAAGTATTTCTATTTCTATTTCTATAACAGTTGTTGTCTTCTAACAAGCTGCTTGCCTGTTGTCCTGTAGTCCATCCCAGCCTTGTGCAGGTCTACAGTTTTGTCCCTGGTGTCCTTAGACAGCTCTTTGGTCTTGGCTATAGTGGACAGGTTGGAGTGTGATTGATTGAGTGTGTGAACAGGTATCTTTTATACAGGTAAGTTCAAACAGGTGCAATTAATACAGGTAAAGAGTGCAGAATAAGAGGTCTTCTTAAAGAAAAATTAACAAGTCTGTGTGAGCCAGAATTCTTGCTGGTTGGTAGGTGATCAAATACTTATTTGCAGCAGTAACATACAAATAAATTATTAAAAAATCATACATTGTGATTTCCAGATTTTTTTTTTTTTAGATTATGTCTTTCACAGTGGACATGCACCTAAGATGAAAATTTCAGACCCCTCCATGATTTCTAAGTGGGAGAACTTGCAAAATTGCAGGGTGTTCAAATACTTATTTGCCTCACTGTACCAGTTAAAAGAAAAAAAATCAGGGAAGTGCATGCTGCTGGATGGCTACAAACTTGTGCACAGCTGCACCTAAACAAACTTTGACAGAAGCTGCAATGTGATCTGAAAATCGATCATTTCACTCTCACTAACTTACTCATTCATCTTCTGCTTATCTGTGATCAGGTCATAGAGCTAACAGCTTCATCAGAGGACCACAAACTTCCCTTCCCAGGCCACATTAACCACATCTGACTGGTGGATCCCGAGGTCCAAGCTGGATCTGCCTGGAACATCTCCCTAGGGAGGCACCCTGGATGCATCTTTACCAGATGCCCGAACCACCTCAGCTAGATGATCTTAGTACGAAGGAGCAGCAGTTCTACTCCAATCTCCTCATGAATGGCTGAGTTTCCCACCATATCTCTAAGGGAGACCCCGGCCACCCTTCTGAGGAAACCCATTTCAGGTTGTACCTGCGATCCAGTTCTTTCGTCATGACCCAACCCTCATGACCATAGGTAAGAGGAGGAGTGAAGATTGACTGTAAGATCAAGAGCTTTGCCTTTCAGCTCAACTCCCTTTTCGTCAGAACAGTGTGATAAAATGAATGCAGTACTGTCCCTGCTGCTCCAGTTCTCTGGCCAATTTCACACTTCATTGTCCCCCTCACTTGTGAACAAGACCCCGTGGTACTTGAACTACTTCACTTGGGGCAAGACCTCATTTCCTACCTGGAGTAGGCAATCCATCAGTTTCCTGCTGAGAACCATGGCCTCAGATTTAGAGGTGCTGATCTTCATCCCAGAACTCCACACTTGGATGTGAACTGACACAGTTAGTGCTGGAGTGGCTGGAATGTGGATCAATACCTGGGGGACACAAGCTGATGATGCTAACAGGACCACATCATCTGCAAAGATCAGTGATGAGATCTTCAGCCCACCAAACTGAAGATCCCCCCCCCCCAACTATACCTCGATATACTGTTCATGAATATCACAAACAGGATTGGTGACAAGGCGCAGCCCTGGCGGAGGCCAACCCCCACTGGACCCGAATACAGCCCTCGCTTTGTGCGTACAGAGATAGAATGGCCGTGAGAAGGAAACCCTCACCCCCACTCCATACTACTGCAGCACCTCCCACATCGTCTCCCAGGGTACCACAAAACACATGTAGACTGGATGGGCATACTGCCAGGCCCCCTCCAGGATTCTTGTGAGAGTGAAGAGCTCGTCAGCTGCTCCAAGGCCAGAACAGAAACTGCATTGTTCCTCTTCAGTCTGAGGTTCGACTATCGGCTGAACCCTCCTTTCCAGCACCCTGGAGTAGACTTTACCAGGGAGGCTGAGTAGTGTGATTCCCCTGTAATTGGCATACATGCTCTAGACCCCTGGTTTTAAAAATAGGGATCACCATCCCAGTTTGCTACTCCTTTGGCATTGTCCCAGACTTCAACACAATGTTGAAGAGACGTCTCATCCAAGACAGTCCACCCACACTCAGAGCCTTCAGTATTTCTGGATGGATCTCATCAACCCCGGAGGATTTGCCACTGCGGAGTTGTTTGGCTACCTCAGTGACTTCCACCAGGGAAATTGATGTTGATTCCCCATCAGCTTCCAGGTCCGACTCTACTCCAGAGGGTGCTCCAGTCTGATGCAGAAGTTCCTCAAGGTGCTCCTTCCAGTGACCAATTACCTCCTCAGCTGAGGTAAACAGAGTCCCATCCTTACTGTAAACACCTTGGATGGTTCCCCGTTTTCCTCTCCTGAGGTGCCACATGGTCCTCCATAAGCACCCTTCAGGCCTGTCGGTACCTTACAACAGCCTCCGGAGTCCTTCCGAGATAACATATCCTGGAAAGACTCCTCCTTCTTCAGTCTGGTGGCTTCCCTGACCACTGGTGTCCACCACAGTGTTTGAGGGTTACCGCCCCTTCAGGTACCTAAGACCTTTAGTCCAGAGCTCCCTCCTGCAGGTTCAGCAATGGAAGCTTTGAACATTGCCCATTTTGCTTCAGTGCTCTCAACCTCCACAGCAATGCCAGAAAAGTTCCACCCGCCGGAGGTATGAGATAAAGATCTATCAGACAGTGAGCTCCTCCAGACATTCCCAGTTCACCCGCACTATCCCTTTTGGCTTACCAGGTCTGTCCAAAGTACTCCCCCACCCTCTGATCCAACTCACCACCAGATGGTGATCAGTTGACAGCTCTACCCCTCTCTTCACCTGAGTGTCCAGACCATGCAGCATCAGATCAGATGATATGATCACAAAATTGATCATTGGCCTTTGGCCTAGGGTGCTTTCGTACCATGTACACTAATGAGCATCCTTATGTTCAAATATGGTGTTCAATATGGACAGTCCATGACTAGCACAGAAGTCTACTAACAAACAACTACTTGAGTTTAAATCAGGGAGACAGTTCCTCCCAATCACACCACTCCAGATGTCTCTGTTATTCCCCCAGCAGAACAATGGATCCCCCCACACCAAATCATTTCACACCAAATAAATCTTTTTGTGCACATAACAGTTCATCCGAGATACTCAAGCCTTTCACTTCAAGATCACAGAATTACAAGCTAAATCAACAGGGCAGAATTAAAAGCCCAAAGTCAGACATGTCTTGTGGCTGTGGCTATGCAATGGGCAGTCAACAACAACAGTAATAATAATTTAATTCAAATTTACACTAAATTATGAAAACACATGAATTAAGATATGACACTGAAAAACCATAAAAATATTTTAATGACGACAATAGCAATATAATGTGTTATTTTTAATAATAGTAATTGCAATACTGGAATGGGGGGTTATGCCCAGAGGGTCATGGGTTCAATTCCCTGATCAACCAGAAAAATTAATAATGTGGCCTTGCCTTGAGCAAGGACACTAATTCCCAGTTTGCTCCCAGTGTACAGTTAAGTGCCTTGCATGGCAGCTCTTGTGGGTAAGTGTGTATGAATGGGTGACTGTTACATTTTATTTAAAGAACTTTGCACATCAGCATTGGTGGAAACATGAAACAAATAGGGAACCTATTTTATCATTTTACTACAGAAAGGCTCTTGACTGCCCCCAAGTGTTGCACTTTGCAAACATTTTTTTTGAGACAGCATCAGTATTTTTTTTACAGCCACTCACACGACCTGCAAATTAGCTTTTTTCATGTGTGTGTGTGTGTGTGTGTGTGTGTGTGTGTGTTCCACGACTCCTACAAGTTGCTTGGGAACAGTTTCCATCAAACTTGGTATGTACATGTAAGCTGACCACAGAGGTCCCTTTAAGGAAGTTCTTTTGGTGAAGGTCAAGGTCATTGGGATTAAAGGTCAAGAATAGTCCAATTTACACTAAACGTGGCTCGTTTATGTAGGTGGGTTCTGGTATTTTCTTGGTGATGTCTGATTTGCCAAGTGTCAGTCACTGGGGTCACAATCTTGCTTGCCTGTCTTTTTGTTGGCCAGCTGCTCCCAGATCCATGTGCTGATTTGTACCAAACTTAGTATCTTAGTGAAGGCTGACCCAAAAAGTGCCACGAAATAAATTACTTTGGCACAGGTCAAGATCAAGGAATATGAATTTCAACCTGATTTGGATCAAATGTGGCACACACTTAAGCCGGGTTCACACGGCAGGATAATTAGGCCGATATCAGACCCGATCTTCCCTTTCCGACAATCTTAAGGACGCCCCGACAATCGTGATGACGTCAAAGATAATCTTATCAAATTTTCGTCCCATGTGTGGTGTGTTCAGAGCGCTCTGATCTGCTCGGAAGGGCGTCAGGAGCGCTCCGATCGCAAATCGGGGATATTCAACATGTTGGATTTTTTTGGTCCGATATCGCAGCGTGTGTTGTGTCCTCCGACCACAAACGAGCTCACAGCCTGCTGAATGTGACGTGCAGCCAATCAGAAAGCGAGGTGACGGACAATCGGAGTGGAAAATAAAATCAAAACAGCTGTTCTGACTTACCAGAAAGTCCGGTGGTCGCGCTGTCTCCACTGTTTTAAATAGTCCACAAAGTACCTCCGTTTGTTTACTCTGAAGTCACGTTTAATCTCATGAGATTCTGCGAGATTTCCTGTCTGAACTGTGAATGTCAGTGCATGAAATCTGTCCGTGTGTGGTGTTGTTGTTATTACAGTATGGCTGGACACCACACACTGTATGACCAAACATGTTAGAGCTATGATTTTTTTATCTTCACGTGTGTTGTCTCTCAGGTTTTGGGAACCTAAAGATAATTTTAAGATCCTCTTGTGTGAACCAGGCTTTAGATGGACCTTGGGAAGGTCAGGCCGAATTGCATCAGAATGACACATCTGGTCACAATTGGGAAATATTGACTTGTGGTACAAAGACCAACGGATGGCAGTCTGTGAGCATCTACATATTTGGTCCCATTTGCCCGGCTGTCCCGAGTGTGTTGCCCATGTTCAAAACAGCAGTCTGTATGCAGTTGTTGCATCATCTGGTCATAGTCTATTTATTCTGACGGCATCAAAACAGCATCTGAAATGATCTGATCGTGAGTGATTGAGCTCTGAGATTGATCAGTCACAGCAAAGCCTTCCAACATGCTGTGGGATGTCCACCTCCACTGGAACCCGAACAGGGAGGGCAAACGAAATGTTGACATGTAATAACATGTATGTGGCACACATTCATCATATACAGTGAATGTGAACAGCGCATAATCAAACTGAAAGTACCGTGTGCCGCTGCGCCTCTCTGTGGTCTCATGTGCAGTAATGCGTCATAGCACACGTCAGGCACGGCGCTGAACGGATATCACCGCTGTAATATACATGTTATTACCTGATCACATGTAAACTCTGTAGGAGGTGTGACGTGGAAGTGTATCCAAGGCCGTGACAACGTTATTAACATGAAACTCACCTCCAGCACGGAACCACGATCCTTTCACAGTGCAGAGTGCACAGAAACCAAAGCACAGCCTGTGGTGAAAAGCCTCTCACCCGGCTGCTGTGTGCTGCAAATTACCACAGCAAAAATTTAATTCCATGTGATAATCAAACCAACTTCAAGGTGCACAGAGTTGCGTTGTGCTCCTCAAGTAAGCAAAAAATAAATTAAAGTTCGCTTGAAAGGCTACGTCTGACGCATGGTGTGACTGCTGCAAGCTTTCAGCAAAGGTGTCCAGTGGCATATGCACCCCGTGCGCCCACTTAGTGGCTCATGCAGTCCTTATGAACATACACAGACACACACACACACACACACACACACAGCTGAGTGATAATTTCAGCACCTCACGTGTGTGCGGGGCGCACATGCGCATGAGGAATACAGCACTGCCTCCCACTCCGGTCCCGTGTTTGCCATCCAGACGTTTGGACATCGGGCAGTCTGCAGTGAGTTTTATGGCCGTCTGACAACAGTCTGTGTCATCTACCTGTTGTCCACATACACTTTGGATGCCATCCTGCAGGTGTGGACGAGGTAATCTGGATGCGTTCTGACACTGCTGACCACGCCTCTTTCCCTCCCGACTGCATCCGATGATGGGAATATTTCAGCCTGGTTCCTGCACATTCTCGCTATGTGTGACGGGGGCTTTACTGTCTTCATGCTCATGATTACTGTTGCTTTTGTCACTTTTATTTTGTGGTTATAATTCTCAGCATGATGCTCTCTGGCCACATATTATTGACTACAACCTTGCAAAACAAATTTTATCCACAAAAAAAAAAAAAAAAAAAAAATACTGATTTCACACTGTAAAACATTCCGTTTTCCCCCATTCATTTTAGGGGTAGGGCCTAAGAAGATGTCACCTATATTCATATTCCTGACAGCTTGAGGTTTCTGAAAGTTTATCAGAGGCAGGTGAAATCATGCTAATTTCCCCATGTTTATGACTTAATTAATCTGAGCATATGGCACCAAAAATAAAATGCAATACATAGATATTTCCATAATTCTTTGTTTATGGGTCATTTCATGAAAAGGGGTCACTAATATGTGACATGAAGGTCAATTTTTTAATTTCCTAGCAAGGTGCTAGAGACTGGAAGATATGAATATACAGACCATGGGGAATACATAATATCCACTATTGAGATAAGGGCTTGTGGGAAAGCTCCAGAGTGCTTCTTGGTGGCTATATTAGGACTCATGCACGAAACAAATATAAAGCAAATAATTGATGACTCTTACTTTATTGTTCAACAAAATTCAATCTCCCCATGGGTTTAAAGCTAAGAGTGGTGCTTTCAAACAACACAACTGGAGTTTTATTTATTGACATAAAGTAGCAGTTTAGGAACATGGGTTTTAAATGTAACAGACCAGGACACTAAAGGTTACATTCAACACCACATTTTTGGCATGCTCTCTGCAGCTGTAAGTCTTTGGAGGGAAATTAATTTTACCGTATGCCCATCAAATCACAAGTAAATTCAGATGAATTAGTTGAAGTGATTTCTGTTTATTTTTCCAAAATAATACTTAGGTGCTGTTGTGTGTCACAAATTTGGTGGGGTTTGGTGTCCCCATTTGCAGTTAAAAACGCAAAAAAGAAAAATTCCAAGATAATTATGTCCTCTGTGTTAGGGCCCTGTCCCACTAGCGTTTAGGAGGATTTGTGTATGGATTGCTCACAAAATTGGCCCATATTCACCAAACATCCGCAATATCCATGTAACATGCCTGTATGAGTCGGCCGTCATCTGAACACTTCTGTGATCATCCGCAGAGACACGCATGTCCGCAGCCAGGATTTTTGAGTAGCTCAAAAATCTGGATGTGGATGACATCCGCCTTACATACTCCATACATACTCAATTCATACACAATACATACTCACTCTATGCGCTGTATATCTGCCATTAACCGCTAATATCCGCAACTGACGGGGATTTGCGGCTTGGCAGCGGACTGGGACAGTGTGTAAAACAGATATATTGTGTGCCCATCATGTCCACATCACAAACTAAAATATGTTGTAGCGAATGCATACAGATTGGCCATGAATAAAGTGTTTTTGTATTACATCTGCTTTGCAGCTGATTTGCGGACAATCTGTGAATGCATAACAAACACGTCACGTAAACCCAAAGTACTATATGTGGCAGAAAGCGACATACCTGCCAGTCAGTGCCGGTCCGGCTGTGTAGATCCACAAAGACGTAATAGCTGCTGCGATCGGGTCTCCTCCAGGACTTTTATTTAACACCAACAAAAGGAAGAGTTGCTGTTTAGCCACAACTCAGGCTGAAGTCTGTCTTCTGTGAGACTCTCAAAAAAAAAAAAAAAAAAATACCGTCTCACAACAGTTAACCCTCGCATGACAACATGAACATTAACTCTGTGATCAACTTGTCCAAGTCCAGCAAATGCTCCAGAGGCTGTATTGTTGGTGTGAATAGTGATACCGATGGCCCGAGTGTGCTTATTTTATGACCGCAATGTAGATGCTGTGCCCACGCAACACTTGCGCAATGCATTCATAATACACCCGTAATACTGCCGTGATAATCTCAATGTGTCAGATCAGTTTCCTCACTACATGCGTTATATAACCGTGATTGTTCATTATATATTCGCTATATATTATTAATATATACATAATTCATACTGGGACATTTGTCATTTTTGGCCATTTCATGTTTGTTGCAGCCGACAACAAACACCCGTAATTTGTATACTCAATTCATGCGCAATTAATCCTCTCCCCAGTGGGACAGGGCCTTTATCAGTTATTTAATCAATATATAGAGAGACAATCATTTTACATTTTTCCCTGCACATAGGGCTGTTCTGTTTTTACTGACCAATAATGTTGGCTTGTGTAATGGTGGCCGCTTTTCATGAAATGACCCTTATTTAGAATAGTCAACTCATTTGACATTTTATTTAATAGTGATATATACATTTATTAGGTCAGTGCATTTGTTGTCAAATGGTGAAATTATTACCATTATTGCTGTATTCTAGGTAAACCGAAATATAATGAACTCACACAAAAAGTCAGCCTTTTATTGTGAAGCATCTAAACTCGGGTTCTGCTTAGTGGTTATATATAATAGGTGTCAAATCGCAGCTTGAAAGTCAGCAAATGCTTTGTTCTCCTTTTTGACTGTAGGAGACTGTAGAGAATGTTCAGTAACAGTTTTTTTTTTTTTTTTTTGCGGAATAAGAGCAGCACAAAAGCTCAGAAAAAAAATGTATGATCGCCTTTTTAAGCTGTTGTCAACTATAGACAAGAAACACTCCATCAAGCTTCAGGGAAGTGTAATTCTCCCATACAGACTGTGCAGTATTGAACAACAGCCTGATTTAAGTGCTCATCACTGTCCTTACTTTTTTCCTCTGGCTCCATGTCTGCTGTGCTTTCTCATTTTGACCATGTCCCTGCCTGTCTCTCTCTCCTTCAGGCATCAGGCACATCTTGTTGTGTGTTGGGGGGTTTGGCTGGATGTTTTTGTGTTGTTTTCTTTTCTTTGCTCTCCAGGTGGTATGCAAACTGGTTTTTGTCTGTGGAGAAGGTGCTGGCAGAAGAGTCCTTCACCCTCATCAACATTATTGGCTGCACTTGTGGAGGGTGTTCATGTGCAGGCCTAATGACTCGCAGCACCTGTGGATGATGCTCACGTGCAGACTTAAAGACTTTCAGCTGGGGCAGATAATGAGATGGCGTGACGTTCGTTTGTGAGACGCTGAGGACCGCGCCTGGGTTTGACACATTGTGCCTGTGAAGGAGGACGGGTGAGGGACACATGCTGTCAGCACACATCAGAAGTGATTGATTGTCTGAATAAGTGTTAATAGTAATTTGGTATTTTGTTACGCAGTATATTTGAACATTGATGAGAATTGTGCAGTTTGCTTCTCACCTGTTGTGAGAAGCTGCTCATTTACATAAAGCTTAAATTCAGACCTGAATGTGTTGCTGATAGTGTGTGTCTTTGAAGGATATTAGTTGTAGCTGTTGACTTACCTCACCTCTTCTATCCTTCACAGAGTCAGTTTGTCGTGTCCACCTGGGGGGTATTTGGCAGTGAATTTGAGTCCAGAAGCGCCGGGCTTCGATCCCTTTGGGCGCTGGAGAGCGCGCCGTCCTTCACTCCACCAGACAAACCATATATTATGTTGTACACAATTATTGCACAGAAAGGGAAATAAATGTTTTGTTTTTGGAACCGCTTTCTGGTTATTTAGCACTGGGTTCAGTCCCGCGTTACGGAGCTTGCAGCACAAGCTGTTCCGCTTCCTGCTGCTCCAGCTGCGGCACCATCGATACCAGTGCAGATAACTCTGTCACCCAGAGATTCCAATTATTTGTCATCCGGAGCCTTATGCGGGAAACGTTGAAGCCTGTGCTCCTTTTTTGATGCAATGTTCTCTGGTTTTTGCTCAGCGACCGGCTTCCTTCTCTTCTGTTGGTAGCCGTGTCTCATATGTGACAAATTTGCTCCGAGGTGACGCCTTAGCTTGGGTCACTGCGTTGTGGAGTAATAACTCTCCATTGTTAGGATCCTTTAAGGATTTCTCCCGGGAGTTCTGATTGGTTTTTGACCATCCGGTGAAAACAAATACCATTGCCCAACGGTTGCTGAATCTCAGGCAGGGGAGGCGGAGTGCGGCGGATTATTCCGTAGATTTCCGAATTTTTTCTGCTCAGTCCGGTTGGAATGCTGCAGCTTTAAGAGGAGTGTTTGTGGATGGTTTGAACGATTCATTAAAAGACGAGCTAGCAGTCCGTGACGAACCAAAAGATTTAGATGAGCTAATATCTTTGGTTATTCGTCTAGATGATCGGATAAAGGAGCGTGGACGCGAGAGAGGGCAGACATCAGAGCGGGTCTTTTCGTCTCGGGGCTTTCCCCGACACAGATCAGGGCTGCCTCTTCTTCGCCCCACTGAGACTCCTCCAACGGGACTTCTGGCTCCTCTTGCGGATGAGCCCATGCAGCTCGGACGAGCTGAAGCCGCCATATTGCCCCGTCACATAAGCGTCAAGAAAGATAGTGATGACGTATCTCCAGGTGTTCTAGGACAGGCACAATAATGGACACAAAAAAAAAAAGTTATTTGGGCTGTTTTTGGTTTTTTTTTTGTAAGGGGTTATAAATTGGGTGTTTAGAGGCGGTTCTGGTGGAGTGAACGACTGGCGGTTCGGAGCTCGGCTGGACTCAGCCAATCGTTGGTTTTTATCATTTGAATTTAGGTATTTTCTGTTTGGGATTGGGTCGTTTTGTTTTGTTGTTTTTTATTTCCCTGCTTCCCTAACCCCAGCCTCATTTGCCCTAAGACTGTTTTGTGTTTTGGGGTGTGGGGTGGTGCAGGTTGGTCACGCTGAGTGTTTCTCAGAAGACCTCTGCACCTAGGGGGGGGTTGTCAGGGGTGTTTTTTTGGGTTTAGTTAGGGCCCAGTTCCACTCCAGCCTCGGTGGGCCTTTGACCATTCGTCATTGGTGTTACCGGGGTGTGGTGCAGCGGGAACATACCTCAGTCGGAGGGGTGGGCCGATCTGTTGCCGTTCGCCATTTCGGTAGTTCTGCCCCTCCCGATAGGCTGGTGGTATGGTCGGGTAGGGGCACCGGACGCTTCGGGGTTGGGACCGGGTTAGTTTTTCCTGTTTCCTTCCCCGGCTTAGTGGTTTTGTGCCGTTCGCCAAAATGCAGCTAACGACTGGCTCTGGGAGTGATCTGTGGTCTTTCGGGTTGGATTTTTGTGTTTTTATGCTTCCTTGCAGGTTCCACCTCCAGGGTTGATGGGACGGTCCTCTGGGGGGGAATTGATTGTGGGGCCGACTGACCAAGTGTGGCCGGGTCTGAGGTTCCTGGGTTGTGGGGAGGCGACCTCCTGGGGTTGATGGTACGGTCCTCTGGGGGGCGCCGCTCCTCCATGTAAACCTGGGGACCTCTGTAGGATTCCGGTTTTGGTTGTCTCTCCTGGAACTGGCGGTAAAGGTCTTCTGGGGGGGGGGTTGGGCTCTGCATATCGTTCTGGGGGGGTTGTTTGTTATTTTTCTTTGTGAATTTGTGTTTGTATTGTGTTGTTGGGGCTGTGTTGGGTTTTTGCATTTGGGAGTTTTTCTTTTCTTCCCGGGGTTGGATGGGACAGTCCCCTGGGGAGGTTTTGGGTGGGTTTTGTGTTTTTCTTGTATGTTGGGTTGTATATGGGACTTTTTTGGGGTTTTGTTGATGCCAGCCGGCCTTCCAGCCGCGGTGCCCTGTCCTGCTGTCTGCTGTGGACCTTGGGAGCGTTATGCCGTCTGCTTTGCTGTCATGGACCCCGGAGGGAGGTGCTGTTCTCGGGCCTGGTCTGTTCGGTCGCCGGGAGGCTTCCCGTTGATGGGGGGGTATTGTTGTGTGTTGGGGGGGTTGGCTGGATGTTTTTGTGTTGTTTTCTTTTCTTTGCTCTCCAGGTGGTATGCAAACTGGTTTTTGTCTGTGGAGAGGGTGCTGGCAGAAGAGTCCTTCACCCTCATCAACATTATTGGCTGCACCTGTGGAGGATGTTCATGTGCAGGCCTAATGACTTGCAGCACCTGTGGATGATGCTCACGTGCAGACTTAAAGACTTTCAGCTGGGGCAGATAATGAGATGGCGTTCTGCATTTAAGCCATGAGTGATTCAAGCAGAATTGCTGGGAACTCGACCTTGTGACGTTCGTTTGTGAGACGCTGAGGACCGCGCCTGGCTTTGACACATCATGCCTGTGAAGGAGGACGGGTGAGGGACACATGCTGTCAGCACACATCAGAGGTGATTGATTGTCTGAATAAGTGTTAATAGTAATTTGGTATTTTGTTACGCAGTATATTTGAACATTGATGAGAAATGTGCAGCTCGCTTCTCATGGCCGTGGCGTGCGGACTGATGATCCTCCACCTGTTGTGAGAAGCTGCTCATTTACATAAAGATTAAATTCAGACCTGAATGTGTTGCTGATAGTGTGTGCCTTTGAAGGATATTAGTTGTAGCTGTTGACTTACCTCACCTCTTCTATCCTTCACAGAGTCAGTTTGTCGTGTCCACCTGGGGGGTGTTTGGTGGTGAATTTGAGTCCAGAAGCGCCGGGCTTCGATCCCTTTGGGCGCTGGAGAGCACGCCGTCCTTCACTCCGCCAGACAAACCATATATTATGTTGTACACAATTATTGCACAGAAAGAGAAATAAATGTTTTGTTTTTGGAACCGCTTTCTGGTTATTTAGCGCTGGGTTCAGTCAGACGCAGGTCCGCTCCTCAACCCGCGTCAGCACATAACACATCTTACCGCTGTTACACTTCTTTCCCCCGTCAATGCTTTCTCACTTTGCCCTTATATCTTGTTGGCACAATGTTTCTGATTAAAACACTGAAGGTAATAGTTCCATTGATTAGCCCTCACTTTGCCTCTCTTCGCCAAGAAAAGCATTAAACAAGTGTGCCAAGTATATATTTTAGTTTGGTGTGTGGTTAAATCACTTTAATTGGTTAAAGATTTTACTACAGCATATATTCAACAAGGGCAGCACGGTGGCTTAGTGGTTAGCACTGTTGCCTCACAGCAAGAAGGTCATGGGTTCAATTTCCACCTGTGGCCTTTCTGTGTGGAGTTTGCATGTTCTCCCCATGTTTGCGTGGGTTTCCTCCGGGTGCTCCGGTTTCCTCCTACATCCAAAGACATGCAGGTTAGGTTGACTGGAATCTTTAAATTGTCCGTAGGTGTGCGAGTGAGTGAATGTGTTTGTTTGTATGTTTGTGGCCTTGTGACAGACTGTCATCCTGTCCTGGGTGTACCACGCCTCGCGCTCTATGACTGCTGCAGCCTCCCTGCGACCCTTGATTGGACTAAGCAGTTGAAGATGAGTGTGTGTGATATATTCAAAAAGCATATATATGTATATTTATTTTTATTTATTTATTTATATTATGTACCCTATACAGGCCCTGAGGCCCACCTAGACCTTGCAGTGTGGATGAGAATGTACCACTGACCCTGCATAGGAAACCAGTCCATTATAGGTTACTTCCCCAGCCAAAGCTGGTGTTGTATCTTGGTCAAAGACGCAGACTGGTAACATACATCTGGATTCAAGCCACAGTCAGAGGTGGGCAATCATGTGCCATGAATGGCCAAGACACTGAAGGTTTCCCTTTCTACCAGTCACCTCCGCAGGTGATTTCATTGATGAACAGGCATTTACTTGTATGTTCAGGGGAGAAGCTCATCAGCAAACCCACTTGCTGAGGTGAGTAATTGCAAGGATTGGTTGTGTGGGTCATCGTTCCCCACCTCTGGTCTATACATTGGTAATCTAGCTCCTACCTCCCACCAGTCATGGGCAACAAGAACCAAAATGTTGCAGGTTTTTCTTCCAACCAATCAACTCAGCAGGTGGGTTGATTCATGAACTCCTCCTTTCATCTTAAAGTTATTAATCTTCTGTGATATCACCTGCTGAGGTGATCTGTAGCAAGGACAACCTGCACTTCACGGCACTCGGTTGCCCACCCCTGCCACACAACCACCTGCTTTGCATATTTTAAATTAACTGCAGTAGCATGGACACTCTTATTTGTCTTCTTTTGTTCATGCATCACTGCTGTATCTCCTGTGGTCTGTGGCCTTCCTGTGTGTAATTAAAGTTCTTGTTATTACATTATTTTCCTGTAATTCTTGCTAATCTTCTTAAAAGACTGACATGTCTGATGATTATGTCTATGTGCAATGTGTCTCCTGTGGACTTGCATATGGCTCAGGAATCCCAATCTGTAGACCAACATCTTTGTGAATTTGAAATGCAGTTTTGCGCTCAGAATTTCTCAGTATTACCAACACACAAGTTACAGTAACTCATTACACACAACTTACTGTAACTTGTGTGTTGTTTTTGACAAATACAGTAAATATGTATTTGCAAATATGTCTTTTTTTATTTGTAAAAAAAAAAAAGGCATTTGCAAAACTGAAAATTCTGTTTGTGAAGTGTGATTCAGCCTTTGTGGATCACCGATCATATGCATTCATCACTTTGCTCACTTACGCAATAGTGAGACTCTCTTTTTTCACTCTTTATCTTTCAGCTCTTGCTATTCCAAGAAAGCACAACCAAGGTTGACCTATGTGTGCAGCGTTGTTTTTTTGGGGTTTTTTTTTTTGCTATCTATATTATGATGAATAACATTTAAGAAATAAAGCCATCGTTGACTTAGCCATTGTTGACTTGTTCTTAAAAACTTGTTCTTAATACCTCAATACTGGAGTACCGTAAAGCAATTTGTGTTTCTCGTGAGACCCAAGACCCTCATGCGCAGGCTAGTTTTCCACTATGAGATGCTTTTTTTTGGGGGGGGGGGCTAATTACTCTGAAACTGTAAAATTATGATTAAATATGATGCATAGTCCCCTTTAACATTATTTATCCATCAGGCTGGGTGATAAAATAATCAATCAAGAATCTTGATCAAATTAAACTTGATAACAATCACAAGCTTGTACATTTATAATCCATATGGCTACATCGAGTGGCCTATTGCAAAAGAGTATTAAACATAAAGTTTGTATATCAAAGTGCACAATTATTTCCAACTGCAAAGTGGTGTTTGTGCTACTGAAGAAAACACTGGGCAACAGGGTGGGAAGAACAGAGAGAGAGAGGGAGATTGAAAGTGGTGACAGGAACGAAAAACAACTGTGAAACTGAAATGGCATCATCCAAACATAGGCAACTATTGACTAAAAATTTCACTACACCTCATTTTTAGACCAACACACCCACATGAGTGCAGCAGAAGGCAGGCTTCGGGCATCTGTGGACGATAGGTGACTTCAGTGTATACCAAGCACAAATAAATTGGCCTTCCCCTTACAATACTTGTCTGAGGCGACAGTTTGCACAAAATCAACATGGTATAGACTACAGAACAAGGAAAAAACTCAACTAGAAAACAAACTTTATTAAACCCTCTGTGTATCCCAAAAGTCACTTGTCATGTTCATCGTCAGTGAAGCAGCTGCAGGCTGCTTTGGAGAACCATTAATTTTATCTTTCTTCTTATTAGTTTCTCCATTTTTTGTAACTGGTAGCACCATTAAGGCTCCCGCACTCCTACACTGTAATCCAGCATGATTAGTTTCCCAGAATGGATTCACACCATGTGCCTGAGTGAGTGTTTGCTCCAGGATTTAGTGTGTAAATATATGAATACTGCAAAGACCTCACTTTATATACTGATTATTAAGTTATTAACTTTAAACCTGAAAACTCTACCTAATGTAATCTGTAATATTTGAAAAATATCATTAAATATACACTATATTGAAGCACAGATTTGGTGATAAAATTAAAATGACAGCTTGTCTACCTGCAGCTCACAAGTCAACATGAAAGTGGTAATAAAACATTTTAAGTTCTCAGTCTTCAGCACCTTGAAGAGCTTTCCCATTGGTTCACGGGTGATTGACAGTGAGTGGAGCGGAGCATGATGAATATAGTCCATAAAAGAGCACACAGGAGCAATCACAAACCCATATTTAAGACTGTTGTTTGCTGTGATGGATTAGCCAACTCCAGCGGAAGTTGTTTTTCTTCCTCTTCATAGCGCACGAGGATGAATGGCAGCTTCTTCTGAACTGGGAATAAACAAGCTGCGTTACTCACAAAACCAAAAAAAGATATGCAGAGTACATGGGGGATAATGAGGGCAAAGACAGCCTTCACCGCCTCACAGATTTGGTAACAAGGTCATAGTAGTAGAATTAAACAATGCGCAACAAAATAAAATTTAAAAATAGACATGGAGGCATGAATAACAGTGAATTACTGTGTGGCCCGTGGGGATCCATGGGCTCCAGATTGGGAAGTGTTTATAAAATAGATAACTGATTTTTTCCGAGTTTCTATAATAAGTTGGAATGGCCTGTGAGTCCAGAATGTTTTTAGAACCTCAGAGGTTAGATCTCAACAGGTTTTAGAGGAAGAACTCAACCTTTTTTCTGTGAATTACAATTTTTTTTATGTTAATTTCCTGTCTTAATGTATTGTTTAGGTTCTTGTTACACAATTATTATTATTATTATTATTATTATTATTATTATTATTATTATTATTATTATTATTATTATTATTATTATTATTTTATTTTATTACTACTTCTATTTTGTCATTTGAATTTTAAATGAATCACTATGGAAATAACTTTTCACTTTCTTGTCTCGTCCACATATTTGTAACATATTTACAATTATATTATGTACTTACATGATATAATTATCTTACTTACATCATACTAAATAAAATCATGCACACACACACGCATGCACACACGCTTTTAAAATGTAGATGATTTACCACCCCCTGCTGAAATGACGTGTGAGTCCAGAATGTAATTATCAATGTTAATCCATTGTTCAGTATTGTTAGCTAATATCTGTAGTTTCTCCAAAAATATTACTTTCATCAATGTTACGCTTTAGCAGTGTTCATCCTTAATCTAAAATGCAGAAGCATACCAAACAGCAAATGTCAGCTCTCCCCAGTTTTTCTGTAATCAAGTTATACACACGCATGCACGCATGCACCCATGCAGAGCTTTTTGTCTTTTCAGCATTCTGCAACAAGCAGGTGCTTTTATTTTTGCACACATCAAACAAGGTTATCTTGTTATCATATACACACGATTATTAGTATCATTATTATTAATGTTATTATTATTATTTTATTTTATTATTACTTCTATTTTTGTCATTTTAATTTTAAATAGACCACAATGGAAATAACTGTTTTCACTTTCTTGTCTCATCCACATATTTTTAACATATTTACAATTATATTATGTACTTACGCTCAACAAAAATATAAACGCAACACTTTTGGTTTTGCTCCAATTTTGTATGAGATGAACTCAAAGATCTAAAACTTTTTCCACATACACAATATCACCATTTCCCTCAAATATTGTTCACAAACCAGTCTAAATCTGTGATAGTGAGCACTTCTCCTTTGCTGAGATAATCCATCCCACCTCACAGGTGTGCCATATCAAGATGCTGATTAGACACCATGATTAGTGCACAGGTGTGCCTTAGACTGCCCACAATAAAAGGCCACTATGAAAGGTGCAGTTTTATCACACAGCACAATGTCACAGATGTCGCAAGATTTGAGGGAGCGTGCAATTGGCATGCTGACAGCAGGAATGTCAACCAGAGCTGTTGCTCGTGTATTGAATGTTCATTTCTCTACCATAAGCCGTCTCCAAAGGCGTTTCAGAGAATTTGGCAGTACATCCAACCAGCCTCACAACCGCAGACCACGTGTAACCACACCAGCCCAGGACCTCCACATCCAGCATGTTTACCTCCAATATCGTCTGAGACCAGCCACTCGGACAGCTGCTGAAACAATCGGTTTTCATAACCAAAGAATTTCTGCACAAACTGTCAGAAACCGTCTCAGGGAAGCTCATCTGCATGCTCGTCATCCTCATCGGGGTCTCGACCTGTCTCCAGTTCGTCGTCGTAACCGACTTCAGTGGGCAAATGCTCACATTCGCTTGCGTTTGGCACGTTGGAGAGGTGTTCTCTTCACGGATGAATCCCGGTTCACACTGTCCAGGGCAGATGGCAGACAGCGTGTGTAGCGTCATGTGGGTGAGCGGTTTTCTGATGTCAATGTTGTGGATCGAGTGGCCCATGGTGGCGGTGGGGTTATGGTATGGGCAGGAGTCTGTTATGGATGAAGAACACAGGTGCATTTTATTGATGGCATTTTGAATGCACAGAGATATCGTGACGAGATCCTGAGGCCCATTGTTGTGCCATACATCCAAGAACATCACCTCATGTTGCAGCAGGATAATGCACGGCCCCATGTTGCAAGGATCTGTACACAATTCTTCAAAGCTGAAAATGTCCCAGTTCTTGCATGGCCGGCATACTCACCGGACATGTCACCCATTGAGCATGTTTGGGATGCTCTGGACCGGCGTATACGACAGCGTGTACCAGTTCCTGCCAATATCCAGCAACTTCGCACAGCCATTGAAGAGGAGTGGACCAACATTCCACAGGCCACAGTTGACAACCTGATCAACTCTATGCAAAGGAGATGTGTTGCACTGCACGAGGCAAATGGTGGTCACACCAGATACTGACTGGTATCTCCCCCCATTAAAACAAAACTGCACCTTTCAGAGCGGCCTTTTATTGTGGACAGTCTAAGGCACACCTGTGCACTAATCATGGTGTCAGCATCTTGGTATGGCACACCTGTGAGGTGGGATGGATTATCTCAGCAAAGAAGTGCTCACTATCACAGATTTAGACTGGTTTGTGAACAATATTTGAGGGAAATGGTGATATTGTGTATATGGAAAAAGTTTTAGATCTTTGAGTTCATCTCATACAAAATGGGAGCAAAACCAAAAGTGTTGCGTTTATATTTTTGTTGAGTGTACGTTAAACTTACTAAATATAATCACACACCCACACACGCATGCACACACGCTTTCAATATGTAGATGACTTGCCACCACCTGCTGGAATGGCATGTGACTCCAGAATGTAATTATCAGTGTCCATTTTTCAGTATTGTGAGCTAATATCCGTAGTTCCTTCAAAAATATTAGTCCCACCAATGTTATGTTTTAGCGGTGTTCACCCTTGATCCAAAATGGATAAGCATACCAAACAGCAAATGTCAGCTCTCCCAAGTTTTTCCATGATAGAAGTTATACACATGTATGCACACACACATGCATGCAGAGCTTTTTGTCTTTTCTGCATTCTGCAACAAGCAGGTGCTTTTATTTTTACACACATCAAATGCACAACACTTCTCACTCATGGCAACAGCAACATGACACTTACATAAACTGACTAAACCAATTGAACTATAAAAACACAATAATTCAAAAGCACTAACAACACTATTAAATTAACATGAACCACAATAACATTTAAAACCCCAAAACCCTGAAATCCCGAGTTGGATTGCAGCACACCATTCATTGTTCACTGTTTTTAGCTAATATTGCTTCTTTCAGCTCCTCCCGTTAGAGGAAGTTACAGAGGACAGGGTGAGATTGAAACAACTGCTCTGCTGTGGTGACCCTTGTCACACCAACCACCTGCTTGTCCTCCCTCAGCACATCCATAAACCTCCTCTTTGTCGTCCCTCTTCTCCTCCTGCCTGGTGGCGCCATCCTCAGCATCCTTCTCCATATATAACCTAGGTCACTCCTCTGCACATGTCCAAACCATCTCAACCTTGCCTCTCCAACTTTGTCTCCAAACTGCCCCACCTGAGCTGTCCCTCTGATATATTAATTCCTAATCCTGGCCATTCTCGTTACTCCCAAAGAGAATCGCAACATCTTCAGCTCTGCCACCTCCAGCTCTGCCTCCTGTCTTTTTGGTTGGTGCCACTGTCTCTAAGCCATACAACATCAAATAAAATCAAATCAATTTTATTTATATAGCGCCAAATCACAACAAACAGTTGCCCCAAGGTGCTTTATACTGTAAGGCAAAGCCATACAATAATTACGGAAAAACCCCAACAGTCAAAACGACCCCCTGTGAGCAAGCACTCGGCGACAGTGGGAAGGAAAATTTCCCTTTTAACAGGAAGAAACCTCCAGCAGAACCAGGCTCAGGGAGGGGCAGTCTTCTGCTGGAACTGGTTGGGGCTGAGGGAGAGAACCAGGAAAAAGACATGCTGTGGAGGGGAGCAGAGATCAATCACTAATGATTAAATGCAGAGTGGTGCATACAGAGCAAAAAGAGAAAGAAACACTCAGTGCATCATGGAAACCCCCCAGCAGTCTAAGTCTATAGCAGCATAACTAAGGGATGGTTCAGGGTCACCTGTCCAGCCCTAACTATAAGCTTTAGCAAAAAGGAAAGTTTTAAGCCTAATCTTAAAAGTAGAGAGGTTGTCTGTCTCCCTGATCCGAATTGGGAGCTGGTTCCACAGGAGAGGAGCCTGAAAGCTGAAGGCTCTGCCTCCCATTCTACTCTTACAAACCCTAGGAACTACAAGTAAGCCTGCAGTCTGAGAGCGAAGCGCTCTATTGGGGTGATATGGTACTATGAGGTCCCTAAGATAAGATGGGACCTGATTATTCAAAACCTTATAAGTAAGAAGAAGAATTTTAAATTCTATTCTAGAATTAACAGGAAGCCAATGAAGAGAGGCCAATATGGGTGAGATATGCTCTCTCCTTTTAGTCCCTGTCAGTACTCTAGCTGCAGCATTTTGAATTAACTGAAGGCTTTTCAGGGAACTTTTAGGACAACCTGATAATAAATTACAATGGTCCAGCCTAGAGGAAATAAATGCATGAATTAGTTTTCAGCATCACTCTGAGACAAGACCTTTCTAATTTTAGAGATATTGCGCAAATGCAAAAAAGCAGTCCTACATATTTATTTAATATGCACATTGAATGACATATCCTGATCAAAAATGACTCCAAGATTTCTCACAGTATTACTACAGGTCAGGGTAATGCCATCCAGAGTAAGGATCTGGTTAGACACCATGTTTCTAAGATTTGTGGGGCCAAGTACAATAACTTCAGTTTTATCTGAGTTTAAAAGCAGGAAATTAGAGGTCATCCATGTTTTTATGTCTGTAAGACAATCCTGCAGTTTAGCTAATTGGTGTGTGTCCTCTGGCTTCATGGATAGATAAAGCTGGGTATCATCTGCGTAACAATGAAAATTTAAGCAATGCTGTCTAATAATACTGCCTAAGGGAAGCATGTATAAAGTGAATAAAATTGGTCTTAGCACAGAACCTTGTGGAACTCCATAATTAACCTTAGTCTGTGAAGAAGATTCCCCATTTACATGAACAAATTGTAATCTATTAGATAAATATGATTCAAACCACCGCAGCGCAGTGTCTTTAATACCTATGGCATGCTCTAATCTCTGTAATAAAATTTTATGGTCAACAGTATCAAAAGCAGCACTTAGGTCTAACAGAACAAGTACAGAGATGAGTCCACTGTCTGAGGCCATAAGAAGATCATTTGTAACCTTCACTAATGCTGTTTCTGTACTATGATGAATTCTAAACCCTGACTGAAACTCTTCAAATAGACCATTCCTCTGCAGATGATCAGTTAGCTGTTTTACAACTACCCTTTCAAGAATTTTTGAGAGAAAAGGAAGGTTGGAGATTGGCCTATAATTAGCTAAGATAGCTGGGTCAAGTGATGGCTTTTTAAGTAATGGTTTAATTACTGCCACCTTAAAAGCCTGTGGTACATAGCCAACTAATAAAGACAGATTGATCATATTTAAGATTGAAGCATTAATTAATGGAAGGGCTTCCTTGAGCAGCCTGGTAGGAATGGGGTCTAATAGACATGTTGATGGTTTGGATGAAGTAACTAATGAAAATAACTCAGACAGAACAATCAGAGAGAAAGAGTCTAACCAAATACCGGCATCACTGAAAGCAGCCACAGAGAACGATATCTCTTTGGGATGGTTATGAGTAATTTTTTCTCTAATAGTTAAAATTTTATTAGCAAAGAAAGTCATGAAGTCATTACTAGTTAAAGTTAAAGGAATACTCGGCTCGATAGAGCTCTGACTCTTTGTCAGCCTGGCTACAGTGCTGAAAAGAAACCTGGGGTTGTTCTTATTTTCTTCAATTAGTGATGAGTAGTAAGATGTCCTAGCTTTACGGAGGGCTTTTTTATAGAGCAACAGACTCTTTTACATAGCTGGTCTCACTGCTGTCTTGTAATGTTTCCCCTTCACTATTGCAGATATTCGTCTATCACAAATCACTCCTGCCACCTTTCTCCACCCACTCCACCCTGCCTGCACTCTCTTCTTCACCTCTCTACCACACCCTCCATTACTTTGGACAGTTGACCCCAAATATTTAAATTCATCTACTTTCACCACTTCTACTCCTTGTAACCACACGATTCCACTGGGCTCACTCTCATTCACGCACATGTACTCACTCTTGCTCTGATTGATGTTCATTCCCCTTCTCTCCAGAACATATCTCCACCTTTCCAGGATAGACTCAACCTGTTCTCTGCTCTCACTTCAGATCACAATGTCATCTGCAGACATCATAGTCCTTGGAGATTCCTGTCTGATCTCATCAGTCAACCTGTCCATCACCATTGTGAACAAGAGAGGACTCAGAGCTGATCCTTGGTGTAATCCCACCTCCACTTTGAATGAGTCTGTCATTCCTACTGCACATCTCATTGTTGCCACACTGTCCTTATACATGTTCTGCATTACCCTCACATATTTCTCTGCCACCCCAGACTTCCTCATGCAATACCACAACTCTTCTCTTGGCAGTCTGTCATAAGCTTTCTTTAAATCCGCAAACACACAATGTAACTTCATATGACCTTCACTATTCTTCTCTATCAGTATTTTCAGAACAAACACTGCATCTGTAGTGCTCTTTCTCGGGATGAAACCATATTGCTGCTCACAGATCTTCACCTGTGTTTGAAGCCTAGCTTCTAGTACTCTTTCCCATAACGTATTGCTGTGGCTGATCATCTTTATGCCTCTGTAGTTACTGTAGCTCTGCACATCACCCTTGTTCTTAAAATTAAGAACCAGCACACTTTGTCTCCACTTCTCAGGCATCCTCTCACTTATCAAGATTTTATTGCACAGTCTGGTTAGAATCTCCACTGCCATGTCTCCTAAACAAATATTTCCATTGTAATGTCATCTGGGCCAACTGCCTTTCCACTCTTCATCCTCTTCATAGCTGCTCCCACCTTATCTTTACTTATCGCTTATGCACGGTGAATCACGGGGCAGAGTGAATCAGTAGCTATATCTGCAAAACTACATATATATTTGCAGAAGTTATGCCATATTATTATGCATAAAGACATCCCCCTTATAAATTAGCGTTTTGTTTTTGGATACATTAAGGGTAAAACTAAGTGGCAAGTGAAGCCAGTTTTTTTCCTATCAAAAGTAACTTTTGTGGATGTCAGTGTCTTTGTATTTATTACAACAAAGGAAAGGTGGCCCAAAAATTGTTATTAGTTAGAAGACTACCCCATCCGACTGATCAGCATGTGTTATGTCTTCTCCAGACTATCAGCTATTTGATAACATGACTCATGTGTGTCACATACACCTGGGGCACAGTGAATCGATCTAAAAATTGATTTACTAAGCCCCAGTATCAAGTGGATGACAAATATTACTTGTTGAAGCTTATACATTTATTTTTCCATGAATTATTTCTATCATTTCTGAGTATAAACAGCTTTTTCACATTTGAACAGAAATTATGATAGTTTTATT
Source organism: Thalassophryne amazonica (assembly GCF_902500255.1). Lineage (NCBI taxonomy): Eukaryota > Metazoa > Chordata > Actinopteri > Batrachoidiformes > Batrachoididae > Thalassophryne > Thalassophryne amazonica. The sequence goes on along the minus strand of NC_047110.1, from coordinate 32,998,990 downwards.
TACAATAGTTTCTAAAGGACTTATATCACTATATTAGACACTCACACATTACATAGCTGGTTTTCTGGATTATAGTTTGTATATGCATCAGCATATATTTAATAATTTTGAAGAAATCTTTATAATCGTGTTTTTTCATTATATTCTAAGTTGATTCACTGTACCCCGTGAATTAGTGTCTGGGGCACAGTGAATCAAAAAATTTAAAAAATTTTTAAACACCTGTAAATTACACTTGGGGAGACATTAATAACACAGCCTTATAAATAATAACTTGCTGTATTAAATACACAACAGAATGACCGAAACCTATGCTTAATGTGTTTATGTTGCCACAAAACAACATTTCTTATCCACTGTGCTCCAGCTTCCTCTTCATTGTAAAAATGTAATATTTATAAGGAAAGTGTAAATAAGTACTGAAAAATTAATATTAAACTAGGGGTTAACCCACTATGTTAGCTCATCACATGCAGCTGTCAAGGTTGCCAGGCAACAGGAGGTAAGGGTGGGAAACATAATAACACAGTTGCAAAATGCTCCGTGGGCCAGACGTTCTCATTTTATAATGCTTTCTTTCTCCCGCCACTGTGTCTGAAGGGCTGAAGCCTTTTGAGGTTTGTTGTACAAAGACCTGTAAAAGGATGCAGGCCCTGAATTGGGACATGGCCACAGAGACAGAGTGACAAAGTGGAAATTAAACTGGAATCATCATCAAAGACTTTACTTCTCAAACAAAGGTGGTGGTCCATGTCAACTACAAGCAAGCTTGAGGCTGACAAAGCCGATTCAGGACAACTGGGTCTGCATGGTTACCACGACTGCAGATGAAGGTCTGGTCAGGATTCAATGTCTGTTCTTCCTCCTGCTTCCTTTGTCTTTAAGCATGGCTCTGCAGGAGTCTGCAAAGGAGGACACACCATAGTTGATGGTTTGATGCCAGGCATCGTGGTTCCCACCAAGAATGTAGGCCATTGGTGATGTGGTGAGCACCAAGGGATTTCTACAAGCAGGCTTCTCAACTGAAAATACAACTACAACAAAACAAGTCTGAGTACAAAATAACACAAAGCAAGAACAAACACATAACACAAATGACAACTGTGGAACCCACCCAAAGACATAGACAAGACCAGTTCACAAACGCAAAAGCAGAACTCAAACATATCTAAAAAATTAAACAAAAGAACTGTGATCAAAAACTCACAAATTATAAAACCAGACATAAGATGGGGACTAGAGATGACTCTAACAATTAATATTGTTTAATGTAGCCTGAATGTTTATACTTTGGTCATAGTACAATACATAATAAATCTCATTGGAGTGAATACTTTGGCAAAGCATTACACTTACAAAATCTCTTCATGTCTCAGATGAGCTGCTGTGGTCCAAAATGACACATGCGCAGTGGAGGCAGGGGGGACCAATTTTTAGGAGCGGACTGTTTGATCTGTGACACAGGACCTCTGCTGAAACTGACCTCTCGTGTGAGTCACAGGCCACGAGATTGCGTGAGATTCACAACTATGAAACAGTGAATTGGAGCAAACACCGTAGACAAGTAACACAATACAAAATCTGAGGATCAGCCACTGGTAATGGCATTCATTCAGCTTGGTGTTGGCTTGATGACATTGGTATGTAAGGTAGGGCACCTTCACACATAGTGCGAATATGTACAACTCAGGGTGAGACCCGTCGGAGCAGCTTGTATGAGTGAACCACGAAACATAGTGCTGACGGGCAGGCGTGCACGATGCCGGTGCGATGGTTTGCGTGGGAACACAGTGCCACGAGCTGCATGATGTGGTTACACATCGCACAGCTGCTGTGAAGAACAAATAAATAATAAAATTTGTATTTATAATGTGCACATTGTGTAACCACATCACACAGCTGCTATGAAAATAAAATTTAAAAAAATTACATGCCACCCACGGGAATCGAACCCGCTCTAAAAGCTCTGATTGCCACTCATAAAGTTCACCACTGAGTTATGATTGCTGTAAAAGCTGTGGGAAACTGCCTCATATCAGGAAGGACATGGATGTATTTAAAAAAAATGCACACCATATAAAACACCGCATTTTATTGAATCCCTCTTATCAAGCGGACAGTACAAATATGATCCATCTGTTCCTCTGTAGATGACCCATGGTCACAGATACAGTCATGAAATGACATGAATGAAGCAGTTATCGCTTCTCATGTCCACATCTACTGGTCCGATGCGTCCAGCCGGCCGTGCGTGGGTGTTCTGCCCGATACGCGTGTCCTGTGGACGCTGCTCCGCAGGACTGACACCACGTCATGTGGAACAAAGCTCACGTGGGTGGTGTGACAGTCATTGCCCGTTTCAACCTGGGGGCAGCCTGTCAATGGGCCGCAGCATGCACGCACTCGCTCGCTGCAGCCTGTCACCAAGCGATATATGTTTTTATTTATGTCCACGTGATAACAGCAAGCAGACATACGCACATCACAGTGGGCAGTTGTTAGTCCATGTCTGTCCAAACACTGTACATGTCCAGCTGGGACATCCTGCTTCTGTTGGCGACCATGCCTCCTGTCAATTTAGCGCACACACCAAAGCCACACTCGTGGGGCACTTAGACAAATTTCACTGCCAGCACGACAGTGATTGTCTGCTGACTGTTGTCATGTTAATCGTGCGAATGGATGGCCACACAGTTTGTAAGTGCCATGCGAGCGATGTTCGTGCATGTCAGCTGGAATTTGGCCGACACCTGCCGCGAGAGGGTTCGATGGGCTCGCACAGTGCACACTCTGTCTTTCAGCTGCTGGTGTGCGCAAATAGATGTAGCAACAGGTGTACGAGGCAGCTACGTGGGTAGGCTGAAAAGTTCTAAGGCTCACTATAATGCAGTTAATACATTACTCCTTCATGGGGAGCCTTAGAACTTTTCAGCCTACTCTCGTAAGATTTTACACGTTTTGCACACTATTCCTGCTTCATGTACACTTTATGCGCAAACTGACCAAATTCACACTATGTATGAAGGGGTCCCTTCATACATAGTGTGAATTTGGTAAGGTCAGACCATACTCTTATTTTGTGATTTGGGAGATAAATTCGTAGCATGTTTTTTTGTTTGTTTGTTTTTGTTTTTTTTTTGGTTGATACTGTTTTTTGGAAATAAACTCAACCGGCTGTGTTGCTGTCCTAACCGCACTAACGTGGGTTTTGGCATAAATAAAATAGTGGTAGTTCTGTTTTCAAAATTTAAACCTGGAACGTTTATCATTTATGTAGACCAAATACTGATGTATTTCTTGGGAGGGAGATTGGTGTGGGGTATGAAAAATGGCCAGCTGATGTTAAAAAAAACGTCGCTGGGGGATAATAAATTGCTCTACAAGGCGTACTTGTGTGCTGAGAATCCCTTGTTTGTAATTCGCATTATGCTCACACATGGACACACACACAGGCAAACAGAACGATTCTGTATCCCCCTTCTGGCCTTATATCTGGCAGGGTGAAAAAACACCAGAATTATTTCCATATTCACAGAGGGGGCACAATCCACATGCATATACAGATGTCAACGGGCTCTGACAATGCATTAATATTTGACACACCCAAATGAGAACATGAAATAATTCATCGCCTGTTTGCTGAGAAGAAACATTTAATTATTGCAGGAATTTAAACACATTTTTGGCTCACAAGAATTGATTATAACATTTATTTGGATGCCCCAAGTATGTTGGATAAAGACTAAAATCCAGGTTTTGAATGAGTCTGTTTGGAAAGTGTAGTGACACGGACCCACAACAGGGGGCGTAAATGAACGGACAATAGAGGGAGTTAAATTAGAACACTTTACTGTTGTGAATGTCACAACCACACACAGCAGATTACAGAATGAATACAAGTCAATTAATGAAGGTGTCGTGTGGGCAGGCTCGACGATAGGAGACGCCCGTCTGGAGATGAACCGGAACCACACGATTTCCACCGCCACCAAATCCGAAGGATACTGGAGCCGCCAAGTCCCGAAGTCCCCAGGTGGCCACCGTCTCAGCGTGTCGGATCTGGTACTGCTGGCGGAGAACAAAGACAGTCAAGTGTGGGTGTGTGTACACCCCGTAACAATAATGGTGGGAATTCCACCTCCACCTTTAACACACACTCGTGCAGCGTCTGTTTAACCACTTATCTGACGAGACGAAGGATGAAATAGTCGCGACCCATGCCGCTCCTCTGGTTGACAGCTGCAACACAATAGCTCTTGAAACACTGAATGCTGGCAGAGAATATTACCTCTCACAGAAGTCGATATCTCGGCGATGTGGTGGAGGTGTCATCCTGCTTTTATCCCGGGTGAGATGCAGATGATCGGTGACAGCTGTCATAGTTGATGAGTGACAGCTGTCACCTCGGCTGTTCCTGTAGGCGGCAGCGCCCTCTCGTGCCTGAAGCCCGCACTTCAGGCAGGGCGCCCTCTGGTGGTGGGCCAGCAGTACCTCCTTTTCTGGCGGCCCACACAACAGAGTCCCCGGATTCATACATCAGCAGTTTGTGTTTATGTGACAAGCAGATTCAATTCAATTTCAATTTCAATTTATTTCAATTTAAAGTTATTGTAAGAATGATAATCAGGGACACTTCACTTCCCTTTAACAAATTATTTTCCCTCATGCCCTCAGGTAGATGGTACCATAGCCTGAGGTGCAAAACACGCAGATTCGGGGACAGCTGTTACCCACCCACCATAAGACATTTAAATATATACTGATAGAAAGAACTGTGCAATATAAAATGTAGGATATAGAATACACTGTAGCATCTGTTAGCAACTTTATCCTTGTAGCACCTTCATATGTGCAATATCTTGTGTCCTTTATTTATTTATTGTATCCGGTGTATATATAGACACAGAGACAATTATCGATATTTTTTTTTTTCTTTTCAGTCCAATTTATTACTATCACACACCTTGGATTTTAGTCTTTGTTTTTATTTATTTGTGAAGTAGAAGAAAAACAGGCCCTAATATGGACCCCTGTGGAACCCCATATTTCATGTCACCAAGGTGAGAGGTAGTGTTGTTGTACAGGACACAATGACAGTGATGAGCTATGTAAGATGTCGACCGTACAAGGACATTGCCAGTATCCAAAAATAATTCTCCAGCCTGTCAAGTAGAATACACTGAGCCACTGTATCAAACACAGTGCTAAGATCTAACAGCACTAAAACAATAGTGGTGTTTGAGTCCACTGCAAGCAGCTCATTTATCACTACAGTGAGAGCTGTCTCTGTGGAATGATGCGTTCTAAATGCAGACTGCAGTGGCTCAAAGAGGTTATTCTCAATAAGGTGGTCCATGAGCTGCTGTGAATCCACTTATTCCAGAATTTTAGAACAAAATTATAGATTTGATACTGACCTATAATTTTTCAATGTCAATGTCAGCTTTTATTTATGTAGCACATTTACACAGCCAATGACCTCCCAAAGTGCTTTACAGTAAAATAGGCACAACAATAAAAATAATAAAAGCAATAAAAACAATAAAAACAGCAAGAACAATACAGTGGAATAAAACTGATAAAATACCCAATAATAGTGGTTTTACTCAGCCAAAGGCCAAGGTGAACAAATGAGACTTGAGGCAAATTTTAAAACTGGAAAGGCTATTCACAGTCCACACAGTGAAAGGTAGCGCGTTCCACAAAGTGGGAGCCGCAATAGCAAAGGCTGGATTTCTAGTTTTTAGGAAGGACTGAAGAACGTCCAAAAGCATCTGATTCATCGACCTAAGGGCCCTGGAGGGTTCATGCAATCTAATAAGGTCAGACAAGTATTCCAGGGCCAAAAAAACAAAACAAATTAAAGAATCTTAAAATCAATCCTGTACCTAACCGGAATTCAGTGAAGGGAAGAGAGCACGAGAGTTATGTGCTCATGCTTCTTTGTCTCAGTTAGGAGATGAGCTGGTGCATTCTGCACAAGCTGTAGGTAGTTAGGCTCTGACTGGTCAGTGCCAACATACAAGGAGTTACAATAATCTAAGCGAGATGTAATAAAAGCATGGATCATTTTTTCAAGGTTGTTCTGTCTTAGATAAGATTTAACTTGGGATAAAAGTCTCAACTGAAAAAAGATAGACTAGGGTTTCAATAGACTAGGGTCAAGATTAGAGTTCTTAAGTAATGGCTTAATCACTGCAGACGTGAAACATTTAGGAAGAGATTCAAAGGTTAGTGACAGATTCATAATTTCCAACACAGTAGACCACAGGTCCTTTAACAGTTTTGTTGGTGTAGGGTCGAACAGACAGGTTGTGCTTTTAGCAGAAGTTTTGTCGGTACACCCAGTGAAATAATATCAAATTTGGTAAATCTAGGTGATGTTGATTGCACCCACCTCCATAACAGGGTGTAGTGGCCGGACTAAGGCATGCTGGGATATATTTAATGTAATGTCATCTCTTGTCTTCCTGAAGTAATCTAAGAAATCTTGGGCTGTAAATGGAGAGCAACTCACAGGTTGTCCGTGAATAAGTGCTGCCACCATGTCAGACAGGAACTTTGAACTATACTTGTTTTTGTTCATCAAAATCAGAGTAGTAGGCCTGTTTTGTAGCCAGCAGTCATGAGATATTCATTTATCATGTCAGTGATATTTTTTTTATCTGTATAAGCTGAGCCTTTGAGGTCAAAAGATGTCTGATCACAGTATGCAAAGTCATGAAGTAGATGGACAGCAGTGCACGAAGGGTACCAATATCTTTATAAGCAGATGAAGTCTTTAGAGTCCTGGGGTCTCATTTATAACCACTGTGCACACACACACCTAAAAGAGGCACTTGACAATTTAACACATATGTAGGAAATTAGAAAAACAAAATAGACAAACTGTGACCCATGCAAATGAACATTTTGGAGATGGTGAAGTGAAGTCAGTCGGAAAAAAGTGGCAGCATTACACATTTAAGGATGCCTAGTGCTCATGAGTCGTAACTTTTACATGTAATTCCACTTAATAACATATATGCATGAATTTTATCATAATTGAAAACTAGCATTTTTATTTGAGATAGTGAACCAAAATTATGCCACAGGGACTGTTAAATTGTTAAATGAGCTGACTCACATCTT
>NC_047110.1:32931859-32986859 GCF_902500255.1 Thalassophryne amazonica | reverse complement strand
TCATGTCTGTCCAAACACAGTACGTTGTCCTGCTGGGACGTCCAGATCGACAGATCTCCACAGCCACTTCTGTTGGTGGCCACACCTCCTGTCAGTTCAGAACACAAACCAAGGTGTCAGGTTGTGTGTTTGCAAAGCCACACTCGTGGGGCACTTAGACAAATTTCACTGCCAGAATGATAATGATTATCTGCTGACTGTTGTCGTGTTAACAGTACGAATGGCCACACATTTTCCATGTGCCATGCGAGTGGTGTTAGATGTTTATGCGTGTCGCCTGGAATTTGGCCAACACCTGCTGCAAGAGGGTTCGATGGGCTTGCACAGCTCGCTTTGTCTTTCAGCCGCTGGTGTGCACAAATAATTGTAGCAACAGGTGTACGAGGCAGCTGTGATTTTACGTTTTGTATGCGATTCCTGCCTCATGTGCACTTTATCTGCAAATTAGCCAAATTCGCAGTATGTGTGAAGGGGCCCTAAGCCCCTGTCACACTTAGCAAGAATGTGGAGGAACCATTCCGACATGGCAAATATTGCCATAATCTGACACAGTCTGGAGGAAAAGAGGCGTGGTCCGAAGGCATCCAGACTGACTCGTGCACACCTGCAGAATGCAGCCCAAGCATATTTCAGATGACAGACTGCTGTCAGACAGTACCGACACTGGAGCTGTCACTCACCCACTCACTCACTCACACAATCAAATCTCTGCTTGTCCTCACATTCCCAGCACGAAACTGACCTCTCATCAGTGTGTGTCTCAAATGACGGAGTGCGAACGTGTGTTCACAATGGCTGAATGAGCCACGTGTGCCTGCATGTGTAGAACAGGTGATCAAAGCAGTGTGCGAGTGTGTGGCCGAAATGTTTGCTCAATTGCATGTATATGTGTTCATAAACACTGTACCAGCCACTCCTCGTGTGCATGTGGGACGCACATGGAGCACATGTGCGCACACAAGCACAGGAGCTGTCCATCCAGGGAGTGCACAAACAGGTTGACAACTGTCATTTGTCCGAGGAAAAATCCCTTTAGCTTTTTGATCAGTATAGACTTGCATTGCTAGACTGTATTTGTCCCGCTGGACTCATTAACTGTTGTTGACCTGTGCTGGCAGTGCGCCAACTTCCCATATGTGCGCAACTTTGAGATGCACCCAGTGGACCTTCTCTTTTCTCTTTTTTAAACTCTTTTTTTTATATCATTTTAATTAATGCACATCTTAACACAAATGTAGTTTAATTATTGTTGTGGGATGGCACTTCACATGGGATTCATTTATGCCAGAGGTGGATTATGCTTTTTTCATCTGATCGATGTTGCCAGCACACAGCGCAGCCGGGTGAAAGGGACTTCACCAGCTGTCTGCGCTGTGGAATGCAAGGTACCGGAGGTTAGTTACATGTTTATTTATGTCGTCATTTGCTGGGCAAACATTTCCACATCATACCTGCTACAGACTTAGGAGGTGTACGTGTAATAATACATGTGTTACAGCATTGACATCACATTCAGCTGCGTTGCAGCGCTGCACCGAGCCTCTGACGCATGCACAGTGCCACATACATGTTATTACATGATAATACCTCCACCTCCACTGGACCCCGGCCCTCCCTGACCGGGGTCCAGTGGAGGTGGACAAACATGACACAGCATTTCAGGAGGCTTTGCTGTGATCAATCAATCTTGGAGCTCAATCAACTGCGATCAGATCATTTCAGATGTTGTTTTGATGTCGTCAGAATTTTTAAATTGCGGTTAGATGGTGGTCAGATTACACATGGACCGCCGTCAGATAGGTGCCCCATCTCTATGGTGCCCGGAGAGTTTTGAACATGTGCATCACACTCGGGGGCCGCCGGCCGATTTTGACCAACTCGACATCCACTGATGGCTGTCAGAACATTTTGGAACTGAAATACGGCACTTTTTGGATGTTCGCCGATTCATAAGTCTGACGCCACTCTGCGTGATTCCGGCTATATGTGACGGGGGTATTAGCAATGTAGCTCCATACCCCCAAGCAAACATGGTGGCTCATTTCGGGCCAGCAAGTGCCCGGCTGTCCAACTGCCAGAATGTTTGAAAATTCATGAGGTTTTTGCATTGACCATTTCTAGTTGAACGTAGGCGTGTAGAAGGCAGAATATGAGGTAGATCCACAAGCCCATGATTCAAAGTCGTGTGTCATTTATAAAGAGAGCTTTGTTTCAAGGTGTGTGTACAAATGGTTTTATAAGCGCAAGCAAAATCACTCCCTCGGCCCTCAGTAAATCGGAATGTGGAGCTGGATATGCTCCACAAGCACCTGGGCAATGAATCAGAACCAGTTTCAGGGTTATTCTCGCTTCTTGCTGTACATTTTGTCAAAAGTAGAAGCAAAATGCCATTCTCCACAGTCAGAATAAATTGGTCATATTTAAAAACAAAAGAACAAACCAAAAACACTCTCACTCTTTGTATATAAAAGTAAAAAGTTATTTCAGTTTCTCTGTTTTGAAAGCAGGTACACAGACCACTTGACCACCACGCTGCTCCCACTCTTTGTACAAAGGTAACATTTTGGTGAAAATGTTACAGGCTTGGTAGAGAATAAGGAGTGTTACTGTCGCTTTAAGGACGGCCCCCAGTGGCTGTGGGGCGCGCCGCGCTCCGAAGCCGCCATTGACAGGCTGAATGACCATTTCATTTCTAAACGGATGGCTGTCTGGATCCGTGACCATCATGTGCCATTTCTCTGGTTATCACAAGAGCTGGACATCAACCATTTTCCGGCAGATTTCACTTTTAACAAGAGATTTTGTCATGGAAAGCCACTAGTGTGGCTGGTGTGTTGGGCCAGGACCCCCTAAGTGAGCAAGGATAAAGTGTTGCTGTCAAAGCAGGGCAGGAATGGCAGCTGGCAGACTGCCGTGGGAGGCTGCGGCACACTGCTGCACCACAGCCTGCCCCGCAAACCCACCACAGCTTAGTGACCCCGACTCTAAATTGGTGAATGTGTTTACTAAATATGTAGATATAAAGTGTGTGCATTAAAATGGAAGGGCAGGAACGGTGGATGGTGGTTGCAGTCGGAGGTTGCAGTGCACGCTGCACCACAGACTGCCGTGCAAACTCATCACCAACACCTGACTGCAAACCTATATGAACCCTATAATGTGCTACTTAAAACCCAATATAATGTGCATGCAAGTACTGAACTAGTGAAGTGCATTAAACGGGTGTGACACGTGAGGCCTAATCCCAAGCAGCTGGCGGAAGGGAGAGGCACGTGGACAGGGAGTGGGCTGCACATACCAGCCTGACCGGACCCCGCGGCCCACCCTCAGACCCAAGGGAGGCGCCAGGGGAACCCACAATTTTTTATATATCGCTATGAAATTTTTACTTAAGATTCATATCCTGATAGGCAAGAACTGATTAAATTTTCACGGTCATAGGTCAAAGGTCAAAGCCAGGAAAAATCCCTATCTTTAACATTGAATGAATTTTCAAAAATTCATAACTCTTCAAAAAAGATAAAATTACTTTCATATTTGAGGGCGTAATGTAGGATGGTATCCTTTATCAATGGACAAACATGGATCCCGATCTCATGCACGTTACACATTTTGTGGCCATTTAAATTCAACATTGAAAACCCCATTTAATATATATTTTACATTATATCTTAATCAAACATGCCCCAATCACTCTTATATTGATAGTCTAGTGCAGACTGGTAGTCACCCTTGCCATACGGATTGTGGATTTTGTGGACATTTAAATTTAATATTGAAAAGCCCATTTGGTGTACGTTTTGCATTATATCTGAATCAAAAGTGCCTCAGTCACTCTCATTTTTCTCTTATGGATTTACCTACACTACCAAAATTGGATGGAGGGTCCAGTTTTATGCTTGTTTGTCTATCTTCCAGTTATCAGTCGGAAACCATGTGCTAAAAAGCACAAATTGTGCATAGCAAAGATATGGCTGACAACATGCCTGACCAGTTGTTCTCACTGTGTTGTGTACAATAACACTACCTCTAACCTTAGGGGCATGAAATTTGGGGTTCCACAGTGATCTGCCTTAGTCCCCCTACTTTTCATCCTTTATATAACATCCCTTGGGCACATATTGTGATGTTTTGGGATTACCTTTCACTGTGTGAGACACTGGCATCAATTTGACCAGCTCACGCTAAGCCTAGGCTTGTGTGTAATATGTCACACTGACAAAGTGAGGAACCTTGGGGTAATTTTTGATCCTACGTTGTCCTTTGACTTCCACATTAGAGATATTACAAGGACTGCTTTCTTCCACCTGCGAAATATAGCGAAGATTTGTCCAGTCCTGTGTATGGCTGATGCTGAGACCCTGATTCATTTGCCTCTTGCAAATTGCCTATCCCGATTCATTTGTTTCTTCTAAATTGGACTACTGCAATGTTCTATTTTCTGGTTTACCGCAGTTCAGCATTAGGGGTCTCCAATTGGTTCAAAATGCTGTAGCTGGACTTTTGACATTTTGGTGTCTCTTCACTGGCTTCCTGTCCCTGTGAGATCAGATTTTAAGGTTCTGCTATTAACCTATAAAACTGTTCACAGACTGGCACCTCACTACTTAGTTGACCTAATTAAACCCTATGTACCGGCCCGGGTTCTGCATTCTCAGGGTGCAGGGCTACTTTGTGTCCCTAGGTTGAATAAAACGTCTGTGGGTCACAGAGCTTTCACTTATCATGCCCCTGTTCTGTGGAATGATCTCCCTGCATCAATAAAACAGATTCTGTAGAGACGTTCAAGTTCAGACTTAAGACGCACTAATTTTCCCTTTCATATGGCTAGCATACTGGCATAGTATGGTACAATGCTTTTTACCCTTTTAAATTAATTTTATTAGTAAATGAGTGGGTCGCAGCCTCGCCTGGGTCTTTTAGTGAAGCTTAGGGCTAGTGGCCGACAATCTGTATTTGTTGTCTTTCTGCCACCTGATTCTGTTTTTTTCCTTCTGTTTGTGGTGCTGCTCCATCCACAGATGGGAGTGGGTTTCTTCTTCTGCAGGCCTCCCGTCCTGTGCACCAGCACGGACTCCCAAAATCTCCTGTATATTTGCATTGTCAATTGTGTCGGTAAAATGGCCAAAGCAGAGGGTCACCACTTTGAGTCTGGTCTGCTTGAGGTTTCTTCCTCAAATCATAAGAGGGAGTTTTTCCTTACCACTGTTGCCTGTGTGCTTGCTCTGGGGGTTGGTAAGGTTAGACCTTACTTGTGTGAAGCATCTTGAGGCAATTTTGTTGTGATTTGGAGCTATATAAATTAAATAAATAACTTAATTAATTATAACCAATATTCTGTGAAAATTATCTTAAAAAAGAATTCAGAAGCTGAAAGAGTTACGAAAAAAAAAAAACCTGACAACACCACCAAAAACTTTGATTTGATTCAAGTGCACCAACTAAATGTATACTCCTGACATTTGACCACATCAAATTTAGCTTCAGGCCCCTTCACACATGACACAAAGCTGGGTGAATCAGGCTGAGACAGGCCGAAATAGGCTGAATGGGCGAAACCCAAAACATTCTAGCAGCAGTCAGGAGGGACATACGGTCAGACAGCCGTGTATGGATGCCGTATGATCTGCGGCGACAGTTTCGTGCATGATCGTGTGCATGCACACAAACACAGTGCAACCACGGTGAGAGGTGATACCACAACGTGCTCTCACAGCAGTGAAAGCAATTAAATGTTGTACAAATGTTCATAAATCAAACAAAATCTGTATGGACAAAATAATGAAAGACTATAGAACATGATAAGAACAATGAATGTACCACTGAAATGTAAGACAATCATGTTACTGGTAATGTTGTTTAATTGATGCTGATGAACTGAAGCTGGGACAGCATCTGTGTTGGAATTGAGGAAACAAATGGATTTCTTTTTGTCTGTTAAAATATTTAATACCTGTATATGGTGCAGAGAATACAAGAATTCTCATTCTTCTGTTTCTTTTTGTTCATGAACCATGCCCATGGATGTAAACAAGGAATTAATGGAATGACATGAATCATATGAAATTAAAACATCCCTCGGTCCCTCGCGCACGCAGTGACCAGAGGTCAGGCCAGTGAAGTTCACGGAGGCTGCAGGCCACCTGCCTGGAGAAGCTCTGGCCATATGGACGTGTAGCATCCACGTGCCACATCAAGAACACATCAGCCAGCCATACAGAGGTGAAAGTGGCTGGGCACATGGAGGGTCCACGCATCCAGCTGTCTCCACTCAACACGCTGAAGGACACCATGTTGTGTGGACTATAATTTACGTGGTGGACGTGACATTAGCCCAGGGGTGGGCAGTGAGGGCTGAGACACTGCAGGTTTTCCTTGCAACCAATCATCTCAGCAGGTGATTTGCTGATGAGCTTCTCCCCTGAACATAAACACCTGATCATCAATGAAATCACCTGCTGAGGTGTTTGGTAGTAAGGAAAACCGGCAGCGTCTCGGCCCTTCATGGCACATGATTGCCCACCCCTGCATTACCCTCACCAACGGGCTAATCATTTCAGATGGTCCACCCTGGCTGCATGGTTATCACTGTGTGCACTGAGATGTGGGAAACATGAGCTGTCCACACTGGTACATGCATGTACACAGCAGTCAGGTGCAGCATGATGTGATCGTTTCGGTGGGAATGCGTGAGCCGTGACCTTCTGACAGCTTCGGGGCTCCTGTGTGCACTGACCCGATCTGAGCGACATGCCCTCTGTCCAGAGCAGCAAAGTGCTCACATGGCTGGGCTCCACAGCTGACTTTTTATTTTTATCTCTGTTGTGGCATGGGTTCACTGCTGCCCGGTAATTCCACCGCCAGAGGGACATGCTGTATATGTCAATATGTCATGATGGGTGGTTGACAGCTGTCATATCCCACTCAGCTGTGTCTGGTGGCAGTGCACCGAGCAGCTCGTCAACTCGCTGTGAGCAGGCAGCATGCTGATGGCACGTGCACGTCTTATAGTACAGCTGTGATGATCATAATGTCTCATATACATTGTGTAACCCATGGGAGGGAATGAGAATGTATGTATTAAATGACATCCATCGTGGATATGACAGCCCAGCTGTGCAGACTGCACTGGACAGCAATCGCACTGCACTCCAGCCACGCCGTTCAAGCTTTCACCACCTCAGCTACACCTCGGCAATGTTGGATCGGGGAGTGGAGGAACGCGACACACTTCCTCGTCATTCGTGGTGCTCGGGGGGGGAGGGCACGACAAACTCGCGCTTCATTTGTGGTGCTGGGGGGGGGGCTCTCGTCTCACTGGTTTTCCCAAACATTAGGCACATGCAGCAGGTGGAACACCTGCAGGAGCACACTGAGGAGCACTGGAACGAGACTTTTAGCCAACTTGGCATCACTGTCCTTCAGCATACTGCAGCAATGAAACTGAATGAGGTGCACCAGGGTTTAATTGTGCGCACGTCAGAGAAGAACAAGGATCACCACGCATCAACACTTCCACAACACGAGGCGAAATGAAAGTGGTGCGTGACATTCATGGACGATTTTTTTGACAGCCAAAAACATGCTCCATGAAAATTACGAATATCACGCACCAACACACATTATTACGAAACTTATTCAGATGCATTAAGTCACATTAAGAATGTGAGGAATTTGACAAGAATGACACAAATATGACATTCGGAACGCGTATTGCCTATGTGTAAACGTAGTATTACATTCCACATTTACACACTGTCTGAAACTTAATTCTTGCCTGTGCACTTCAACAGTTTATTCCAAATTTCGTTACCTTTTCAACTGCTGTTGTTTGACGAGACATCCTTGTTGTTTTTGAGGAGCGACTGGTTTCTCTCATGAAGAGGTGATGTGACAGAAATGGGTTTCAAATTGCCTATCCCCTGTTTTGTGCAGGGCTGGGCACGTACTTGTTTTTGACTAGAATGAGGCTTTGACTCAGACGAAAAGTCTCAACACTACACAGGATCTTTAAGTCTCTTGAACTATGATCGTTCAATCTCTTCCAGTGATTACTCACTGAGTTGCAACAAAACAACCAACAGTGAAGTACAGGAGCTGTCTTACTGCTATTTCACAGCAGTTTTTCCTCTTGAAAATGTCTGGTGGCATTTCTGACAGTGTAAAACAGGTCTAATGAGTCAGTCCTGGTCTGTTTTATGACAGCAGATTTGTCTATTACAGTCCAAGAAGATAGCATTGTTATGTCTAGCTAATCTCCCGTCCATGAAATGGCTCAATTATGTTTACATGAGCTGCAGAAATGACTTTTACCTTACAGGCTGTGAAATGTTTGCAAAAGTGCCTGTCATGTCAGTGAAATGGTGAACTCATGGGTTCCACTTTTTTCTAAAGCTGTTCGCCTCAGGCAGCCTTATATGAATTCATATAAGGCGTGTGCATGTGTGTGAGACATCCTGTTCAAACATGTGTTTCAAAGGTGTGACGCAATATTTTGAACACACCAAAAAGAGAGCATTTAATCTTAAAACACAGGCCCAGATCCAGACCGGTTTGGACCGATGCACTTGCATCGGTCAGATTTTTTTTTATCCATCGTTCGTCATCGGTAAAAAAAAAAAAAAACGGGAATAATCCCGAATAGTGCCGAACGTGTCCCCACGGTGAACACAGCTTTTGATTTGATCCCACAATGCACCACGCAGGTGTACACATTCAAACCGGATCAAACAAACATAGCGTCAGTCGAGTCGATGATCATGGCATCCAGGAAAAAAGTTGTGCAAAGAAAATTGGGCGCTTATTTCAGCAAGAAATGATGAGTGGTTTATAAATAGTTTTCAGACAATAGTGTGTTTGAAAGGCATTCTATGATGACTGAAATTACATTTTCGGTGGTTTTCCGACCATACATGTCAACCTATACGGATTGTCCGTAAATTATACAGATTTTTCTGAGTTTCAGAGTCATACGGACATATAAATAAAGTCGGATATTCAGGGTTTGGTCTGCAGCGGGTCTGTAATCAACCGTTTCTGCAGCGCGACTCCACTTTGAACCATGAACCATTGAAGTAATGCTTAGAACCACTAGCTCGCTGGTTCTTTGATTTGTTGCTCTTCAGAAATGGTCAAGTCCGCTTCTTAACCCCTCTCAAAGCCATTAAAATACCGTGAGTCACTTTTGCATGGATTAAAGTCACTAACTGGGACTCTTGTCTTGTTGCAGTCAAGAAACGAGAATCGTCCCTCGTTCCGTTGTCACATCTCCAAATGCTGCGCGGCTCTCTGCCGAGACAGAGTCCACTCGGAATTAATAACTTCAAAACAAATTGCCACTTTAAATAAAATTACAACTCTTACAAACGTTGTAATACAGACAAGAAACTACAATCAACTAAAATGTTTTTGTTTTTTTTCCCTCCCAAAATGAGACGTGCTGTAAGAGCGCAGACATATGGAAAGACATTCATGCCAATAATATCTGAAAGGAAATGCTTTTGACAAAAACTACAGATTTTGTTTCATTCTACTTATGTCAAGGATCCACAATGTAGAGTTTATTATGTCCAAAGTGTAAAGATCCAGTGACCAATTTCATATTTATTTACTTTAAGACTCAATAAAATGTTGTTCATTTTCAATTTAATCGGCTTATAAAGCACCAAATCACAACAAAATCTGTCTCAAGGCACCTCACATAGAACTGTTCAACATAAAAAAATTAAAATAAATAAATAAAAATGAAAAAATTCAAATACATAATTAAAAACAGAAGTAAAAGAATAAAACATATACAAAATAAAAAACTATTGATAAGAAAGAGAATAAAATAGGCTTTAAGTCTTGACTTAAAAATATCCACGGACTCCGACTGTCCCACGGTCGCAGGAAGACCGTTCCACAGAGCGGGTGCACGATAAGAAAAAGCCGAATAAAAGAATGAAGATTATTGAATAACAAGACGCGTATGATTTTTATTTTATCATTGGGCAAAAATGCATCTGTCAGATTTTCACTCTGGATCCAGTCCTGAAAGTCAAGTTTATGTCCAAAAATTACAATTTATGAAATGTCATATTATAAATCACCACTTTACTGTGCGTGTGCTGGGAACGGTCTGCGGAGAACTTCTTGGAATAGAGGAGCTGACCTGCCTCTTCAGTTTCATAATGTTGTAGTGCACCTGTGGGTGTCAAAATCCAACCACTCATCCACGTCGTGACACCTGGGTACCAGATCAAGCAGGAGATTTGCTTGTTTGGGTGAAATACGATGGAGGAGACTTCACAATGAAGTGGTATAGAGGAGGATTTTGTTTCACCAAAACATCATGGCAGCACAGTGGCTTAGTGGTTAGCACTCATGCCTCACAGCAAGAAGGTCATAGGATCGTGTCCTACTCTTTCTCTGTGGATTTTGCATGTTATCCCTGTGTCTGTGTGGGTTTCCTCTGGGCACTCTGGTTTCATGCTACAATCAAAAAACATGCTTATTTAAGGTTTACTCCTCTCTCTGCCCCTGACCAAGGCAGCGTCCCCGGGCCCCGGACTCTGGCTGCCCACTGCTCCGAGTGATTGGATTGTGTCTAACTGTAATTACGATGGGTTAAATGCAGAGGACAAATGTCATTGTATGTATGTATATGTACTAGAGGTGGGCGATACTGGGAATTTTGGTATTGATCCGATACCAAGTACAGGCCCAGTATCACCGATATTGATACCGATACGTTTTCATATTTAAGCTTCATAGATCCAAAGGATCCAAAAGACCTAGGATAGAATTTCGCCAAACATTGTACGTGACAGCAAAACACTTTATTATCACAATCAACATTTTTGTTAAAAAAATATCACTCAACACAACTTAAAATCTCCTGAGGTTGAGGGCCGACAAACCACAATACAAGGGTGCGCTGCTCCGTGTTGTGTGACACAGTGCAGCGCTGCTCTTACAGACAGAGAGTAGACTTTGATTAATCTGCATGTGCAGCAGTCAGTGCGTGTGGGAGAGAAAAAAAGCTTGAGTATCAATCTTTTTACACGAGGATCATTCAATATCAATACCAGCGTTGGTATCGATATTATCGATCGATCCACCCACCTCTAATATGTACAATAAAGGCTATATTAATAAATGGTCAATGGACTGCATTTGTACAGTGCTTTTCCATCTACATCAGAAGCTCAAAGCTTTGTAATGATATCTCACATTCACTCATTCACACAGACATACTCACACACCGGTGTCAGGGTGCTGCCATGCAATGCGCTCACTACACACCGGGAGCAACTTGGGGAATAAGGACCTCACCCAAGGGTCCGTAGTGACCATCACCATATTACTATCATCTAATCTAGGCATCTCAGATGTACTTTCTGGCAAATTGTAGCTGAAATTTCAGCTCTTCTTTTTCAGAATATCCTCCTCTTTGCCACTTCATCATGAAGCTGTACAACTGGTGATACACAATGCAAAACACGCACTGCGCACAATTTCTCCAATCATAGCCAGAGAAGTAACTTCTTCTGGGTTGTCTGGGTGTCTTGGTGACTTTCCTCACTCTTCACCTTCTTGCACAGTCACTCAGATTTCAGAGGCGTAAAACTCCGGCTTCAGAAAGTAAAAGTCCAGCCACATATTTGTTCCATCTTCCTAATAAACCAGCTAATTGTAATTAGTTCAGCTCTTCAGGCAGGTGGATGAGCTAATTATTGAGCTTACCTGTTTTAGGTGCACAGGCAGAAGCAAAACATGGGAGGGTTTTTTACTTTCTGAAGTCATAGTTTTACACCTCTGTCAGATTTTGAGAACTGTCTACATGCATATTTACCATACAGTGCCATACTGTTTGTATTTCATCATAACTGATGGAAATAAAGTCCGATACATATTTAGTGACTTGGAAATGTTCATGTATCCATCCCCCACTTGTCTGAAGAAAACTGCCCATAAAACTGATCACTTGCAGGTATTATATGAAATTGTCCCATTACTTATGCAACTCATCATCTTGGCATTTCTATTTTTAATTAATTCATGTTAAGTTTTAGAGGTCTGCCTTGAGTTTGAGTTTAAGGAAGATAATTTTAGAAATTTTTCTATTGAGCAGCCTGATTTACTTTTTCTATTTGAAATGGCAAATTAACAAATTAAACAAAAAATTAAAATATGTGAAATGTCAAACGGCTCAATACCTTTGGAGGACGTCTGTTGGAAATCGCAATGGTTGAGCATATTAACCACCGTGCAAACCAGCAATAGTCATGTACAAATGAAATACAAATTGACAATCCTTTCTCCATAAAGTGACCATACAGGAGAAATAAAAAAGTATTACGTCACTGTCCACCTGTTTGCTGAAAACAAACAGTCGTGAGGAGTAGCGTTTAGTTCTGATTTTCTTTGACTTCGGGAACTGACGTTGATACCACTCAGCAACTTGTAGCAGGTATTGGCGCTGCTGTTCATCCTTCATTACGATCTGATTGTAATCCTGGATAAGTGCAACTCCTCATTCAGCAAAATCATTGACAGCAGCAGTGTTATCCAGGACCTGCTGTGATGACTGGAATGATGGGTCATCCTCCCACTCTGAGGGGTCCTTGATGAGGAAGTCCATGTTGATGTTGAATGCCTCAAAAATGCAACCTGAGGCAGATGTAATAAAATCTGCCACTAATGAACTGATTATCCAGTCCATAACTCAAAATCTCACTTGCACATCACAAAAAACAAGGGCTGGGTGGCAGTGGTTAATATTTTTTTCAAATGGCATGAAATTTCACCCACTGTATTTTTTCCCCTAAAGGAACCAAAAAAAAAAAAACAAATTAAGAACCACCTTGAAAAAGGTGAAGTTTGTTTTTCAGGCCCACCCTAATATATATATATATATATATATATATATATATATATATATATATATATATATATATATATATATATATATATATATGTATATAATAAAACATTTATGTCAGGCAAGTGAACCATCCAAAAAAATACCCTCGTTAACTTGCACTTGTAGATGTAGCGACGAACTGTGTTAACTGACAATGGTTTTCTGAAGTGTGCCTGAGCCCACGCGGTAAAATCCTTTACACAATGATGGTTTTTAATGCAATGCCGCCTGAGGGATCGAAGGTCACGGGCATTCACTGTTGGCTTTCATCTAGAAAGTTCTCCAGATTCTCTGAATTTTCTGATTATATTATGGACTGTAGATGATGGAATCCCTAAATTCCTTGCAATTGAATGTTGAGAAACATTGTTGTTAAACTGTTGGACTATTTTTTCATGAAGTTATTCACAAAGTGGTGATCCTCGCCCCATCTTTGCTTGTGAATGCCTGAGCCTTTTGGGGACGCTCCTTTTATACCCAATAATGACACTCACCTGTTTCCAGTTAGGGGTTCTTTGAGCATTCATCAACTTTCCCAGTCTTTTGCTGCCCCGTCCCAACTTTTTTGAAACGTGTTGCAGGCATCCATTTCAAAATGACCAAATATTTGCACAAAAACAACAAAGTTTATCAGTTTGAACATTAAATATCTTGTCTTTGTGGTGTATTCAATTGAATGCAGGTTGAAGAGGATTTGCAAATCATTGTATTCTGTTTTTATTTACATTTTACACAATGTCCTAACTTCATTGGAATTGGGGTTGTATATACAGTATATATATAATCTAAAGCACATGTCCTATAAGTTGTAATATGACTGTGTGTCTCTCTGATAGATTTGTTTTATTTTCCATGAAAGTTGTTTAAAATTTGATTCATGTAGCTTTTGTCGTCCTATTTTTTTCCTTCATGTAACAGCAGCCTAACTTGGTGGTGTTGTTCAGAAAATGGAACCACTGGATGAGGGTTCCCATTCAATTCGCATGTCTAGCTATTGTCATTATATAGCTGGCAATGTCATGATGTGGATGCTGAACTCTGATAAACTAGACAACTGAAAGCTTTATTTGGAATCAGTGATTTGGCTGCATATCTGCTTTATGATCAGCAAAATTACAATAACTAGAGGAAACAATGTGTCCAAGAGATGATAATAATAATTACTCTCATTGCACAAGCAGCTGGAAATGGAATTAAAAGCCTGCAGCTTTAACAAATTGACAGGGAAAAAAAGGAACCAAAGTCAAGCTGGTGCAGCATCTCCATTAGGTTAAGTGCTTAAACTCTTGGCAATCTGACTGCAAATTGGGCCTGGGAGCTCCTGCCAGCGGTGCTGTGACAAGCTGCCACTCTGCAGACTAACCTGGCCCACAGTGCTGCCTCCTGGTCTGCTGATCATCAGGTGAGCAGATACTGAGCTTTAACCAACAGCTCCCCCTTTAGAGCAACTCAGAAAAATGTGACACAAAAATAGTGGATGAGGAAGCGAAGCCAATTAGTTTTGCGCCTATTGAGCTCTGCAGTCCAGATGTGCTCTGAGGAAAAAACATTTTGATGTGCCCAGTTTGCTCTGTCCTTCCTGAAGCTCAGCAGACAGCCTTGGCACTCTAAACACACACACACACACACACACACACACACACACACACACACACACACACACACACACACACACACACACACACACGTGTACACCGATCACAGTCGGATGGACAGTTGGAAAGCTGAATTTGGAAATAGACTCTGCATGCACACACACTTTGCAGTTGTTTTGCTCAGACTCATTTGATTTTTGAATTTATTCTGTGCCTGTAAATCGTCTTCAAAGCATACACAAAGGCAAGCAAAGCCCACATTTTGCATATGTATTATCAACCTTATTGCATTTTGCAGCTTTGTTAATATACAGAAAAAGAGAAATAGCATCACTCCTTTCACCATGCAACAAACCTGATCTTCAACAAGATGTGCACAAACACATACGATAGCTTGCAAAAGTATACAGCCCTTAGATATTTCACAAATTTTAATTTGTTTATGGCATTTCAAATACAAAAGTAAAGCAGACTTCTCAGTATTATAATTTCTAAAATTTTCTTTCTTAGACTTAAACTGAAAGTAAATCTCTACAACGTGATATAAATTAAGAAAAAATATAAAAGCCAAGATGATGGGTTACATAAGTAATCAGCCCCTTTGGTATAAAACCTGTAAATAATCAGTTTAATTGACAGTTTTCTTCAGACAAGTTATGGGATGGATACATGAACATTTCCAAGTCACTGAATATGTCTTGAACTTTATTTACATCAGTTATGAAGAAATACAAACAGTATGGCACTCTATGGTAAATCTGTGTGGAGTAGACAGTTCTCAAAAACTGAGTGACTGTGCAAGAAGGAGAGAGTGAGGAAAGCCACCAAGACACCCAAACAACCCAAAAGAAGTTACAGGCTTCTGTTGCTGTGATTGGAGAAATTGTGCATAGTGCATGTTTTGCATTTTGTATCCCCAGTTATACAGCTTCAGGATGAAGTGGTGTAGAGGAGGGTTTTCTTTCACCAAAACATTAAATCTGGGCTTGCATCTCAGATGTACCTTCTGGCAAATTGTAGGTGAACTTTCAGGTCTTCTTTTTAATAAAACCATCCCCTATATGACTTCATCATGAAGCTATATAACTGGGGATACAAAATGCAAAACATGCATTGGGTGTCTTGGTGGCTTTCCTCACTCTTCTCCTTCTTGCACAGTCACTCAGTTTTTGAGAACTGTCTACTCCACACAGATTTGCCATAGAGTGCCATACAGTTTGTATTTCTACATAACTGATGTAATTAAAGTTCAAGACATATTCAGTGACTTGGAAATGTTCATGTATCCATCCCCCAACTTGTCTGAAGAAAAGTGGCAATTAAACTGATTATTTACAGGTATTATACCAAAGGAGCTGATTACTTATGCAGCCCATCATCTTGGATTTTATATTTTTAATTAATTTATATCACGTTATAGAGATTTACTTTCAGTTTGAGTGTAAGGAAGATCATTTTAGAAATTTTTATATTGAGAAGACTGATTTACTTTTTGTATTTGAAATGCCATAAACAAATTAAAATGTGTGAAATACCAAAGGACTGAATACTTTTGCAAACCACTGTATGCACAGGAAGCATGGGCCACTTGTTTTTGTTCTGAAGAGCCATCTTCCTGTGTGTAGGAAATTCTGCAGCAAACGGCTCATTCTCACAACATTCATCATAAAATGTACATAAAAATAATGCATGAATGGATATGCATGAATGAATGAATAGGCTTTATTTCTCATGTATTCCTCCACTGGGATGCAGTGATTATAATCATCAACAACAAGATGCGGGATCATCCGAAGGGGGAAAAAATGAAGTGTTGTTTTATACCTAGAATAACAATAATAACCTTAAACCAAACCATAACGTTAACCCCAACCTCAACCAAAATGCAAATGGAAGCTTTTGAACACATTACACACATGTGCATGGATATTCACAGGAATATGCATGCAAAATCATGCTTTAATATGATATTGCACTAAATGTGTCATAAGAATATGTTGCAGCAAAACATAAGGGCCCCGCTTACTGGTTTTTCAGTTAGCACCAGCATAATTGATGTTCACCATTATTTTTCATGAAGAAAATGAAGGTGCTTGTATTTTCTGAGGCACTGAAAAAGCCCAGCCACAGACCCTGTATAATGCAGTGAGTGAAAAGACAGATAAATAAGTCCAACCCTTCCAAATCTATTATATGGCACGGCTCATCTATAGCAGGATATGACACATGGGCACGGTGATCCTTTAAAGTGCTCCAATAGAAATAAAATAAAAGAATGAAGGCTGACATTGTCCGTCTAGTACAGTGTGCACACGTGCACGTGGGGTGTGTGTTTAAACTTAAATCCATTTCTTTCCTCAGAAAAATAAATAAATAAATGAATAAATACGGGTTAACACAATGAATCCGGTCCATGCAGCTCATCTGTGGCTGGACAGGATGTGTCCAGCCGGCTCCCGTGTGTGCAGCAAACTGGTTATGGATTGTGATGAACAGATCCCTGAAGAACACCTCAGAGTCTTCTGGAGCTTCTATGTGGCACTAGCCATCCATTAGACACAGCAGCCCCTTGAGTACATCAGAGATGGGCTCCATTTGGATATCTGCACCTGGGAGGAGGTGATCCATTCCCAACCTGATTCCATTCAGTATGGCTCCACTGCCATTGCCCATATGATCATGTGGAAGCCATTATTGTGGCATAAAATCATCTGGCCACTGTGTGTGGCAGAGATAACACTACACCAATACAATGACCAACACCACAGCACTGTCTAACCCCAAAACATGACCAGTTGTGTGACTTCACTCTGCCCATACTATTGCCCCACATATATCATATCTCATCTTAGCCATGTATGTGTTTAACAAGTGCCAGCAGCAGCCCGGTGTCACAGACCGAATGCTCCCCTCACCCCATAAAAATTGGTCCGTCCTGCCTCCAATGCACATGCATCATTTTGGAACTCAGCAGCTCATCTGAGACAAAGTCTCTTCTCCCAAAGCGACCAAATGGATTAATGAGATTATAAACCATTAGATGACAAGGTAAAACCTCTTAAATCATTCTAAAGTCAGTGTTAAGCAGAAACGAGGTGATAATCCGTGAACCACGGCTGATGACGCATGCGCAGTAAAGGCAGGGGGACCGATTTTTAGTGGGGACCGTTCGGTCTGCGACACCAGTCATCCCTAGAAAGAGACATTCAGGCCTGCAGGGAGGTATGTTAGCAGTGTGGAAATCCAGGTCACATCTCTCAGCATTGTATAAAACCTAAAGTGGGTCAGGTGATCAGGGTTATTGGGACACCAGCTGCCTCCCCTGGTCAAGAGGGGACCTACAGAGTAGCGGTAAAGTCCCTGAGGTGTTAACATTGGGCCTTGTTTCCTTCTGGTTGCAGACATGTTGAATGACTGACATGTGTGCAACCTCCTGGTGCAGCTCAAAATTATGGAGAATTGAAAAGTAATAAAATAGAGACCATAACCCCATGGCAGACACTTCTGGCATGAAAAACTATGACAACACATGTAAAAGGTACCACACCACAGAGGTGATGTGGTTCCTGCACAGAGTGACAATGAACAGAGCTGATGTGCCCCAGGTACTATACTCAACAAAAATATAAACGCAACACTTTTGGTTTTGCTCCCATTTTGTATGAGATGAACTCAAAGATCTAAAACTTTTTCCACATACACAATATCACCATTTCCCTCAAATATTGTTCACAAACCAGTCTAAATCTGTGATAGTGAGCACTTCTCCTTTGCTGAGATAATCCATCCCACCTCACAGGTGTGCCATACCAAGATGCTGATTAGACACCATGATTAGTGCACAGGTGTGCCTTAGACTGCCCACAATAAAAGGCCACTCTGAAAGGTGCAGTTTTATCACACAGCACAATGCCACAGATGTCGCAAGATTTGAGGGAGCGTGCAGTTGGCATGCTGACAGCAGGAATGTCAACCAGAGCTGTTGCTCGTGTATTGAATGTTCATGTCTCTACCATAAGCCGTCTCCAAAGGCGTTTCAGAGAATTTGGCAGTACATCCAACCAGCCTCACAACCGCAGACCACGTGTAACCACACCAGCCCAGGACCTCCACATCCAGCATGTTCACCTCCAAGATCGTCTGAGACTAGCCACTCGGACAGCTGCTGAAACAATCGGTTTGCATAACCAAAGAATTTCTGCACAAACTGTCAGAAACCATCTCAAGGAAGCTCATCTGCATGCTCGTCGTCCTCATCGGGGTCTCGACCTGACTCCAGTTTGTCGTCGTAACCGACTTGAGTGGGCAAATGCTCACATTCGCTGGCGTTTGGCACGTTGGAGAGGTGTTCTCTTCACGGATGATGCGAAGGAGATGTGTTGCACTGCATGAGGCAAATGGTGGTCACACCAGATACTGACTGGTATCCCCCCCCCAATAAAACAAAACTGCACCTTTCAGAGTGGCCTTTTATTGTGGGCAGTCTAAGGCACAACTGTGCACTAATCATGGTGTCTAATCAGCATCTTGGTATGGCACACCTGTGAGGTGGGATGGATTATCTCAGCAAAGGAGAAGTGCTCACTATCACAGATTTCGACTGGTTTGTGAACAATATTTGAGGGAAATGGTGATATTGTGTATGTGGAAAAAGTTTTAGATCTTTGAGTTCATCTCATACAAAATGGGAGCCAAACCAAAAGTGTTGCGTTTATATTTTTGTTGAGTATATTTCTCCTCCCCCAGTTTGTGGAAGTCATCTTTGTGACACAAAACGGACCTCATCGGGCCATTAGAGAACATTTCATGTGGTAACCATTGTTTGATTATTCTGGTGGACTACATAATTCAATAACATTTCAATGAAACATTTTGCATAGGTTCTGTTTGATATTATCTACCAAGCCGATCACAAAGCAGATTTTGATGGATCAGGGTACCTCATTAATGTCACGTATAGTGCAGCATCAATCCAGGGATTCACTCTAGAAAATATAATGCTTTTGATCCCCACACACATGGATTGTTGGAGTGATTCATTAAAACACATTAAAACATGAGATCTGTGAGGGAGGAAGCTCAGAATGTTTATGCATGGTTAAATTGTTGTTGTTTATGTAGTGGGATGTGCTCCAAGCCTATATAGGGGTTTATTTTATTTTTATGTTTTTTATTATTATTATTACTTATCTGGAACCCCTATCCTTTGCCTTATTAGAGTAAACTGGTAAGATGATCTGAGTCCATATCAAAAATACATTAAATATGCTCCGGACAGCTGCGGCAGCTAAGGAAATTCAACTGGCCAAAAACAATGATGATGAACTTCTACACTGAGTCCATCAGCTCCTCCTCCACGGTCTGGTATGCTGCTGCCACTGCTAAGGACAGGAGCAGACTGCAGCATATCATACACGCAGCAGCGAAGGTGATCGACTGCAATCTGCCATCCCAACAGGACCTGTACACCTCCAGGGCCCTGAGTCGCGCAAGGAAGATAGTGGCCGATCCCGCTCACCCAGGACACAAACGTTTGGTCACCTTTCCCTCTACCAGACAGCTGAGGTCCATCAGGACTAAAACCTCAAGACACAAAAACAGCTTATTTCCATCCACAGCTGCCGGGACCCTCACCCCCACTCCCACAAAGTACCTGCACTGAAAGGTACTGTACATCAACATGCCTTTGCACAGCCCCATTTCACTATATTAAATTTATCTGACAGTGAACATAGTCTCTTCTTATTTGTCTACATGACTCCTTTACTTCGTACAGAAGTATTTTTTCCTTTTCTTTTTATTGTTGTTTATGCACCAGTGACACCAGATCAAATTCCTTCTAAGTGAGAACTTACTTGTCAATAAATTCAATTCTGATTCTGATGTGCAAGCAAAGCTGCACACACTGGGCAATAGCTCAGGGGAGAAGTTGCTTCAGGGCCAAGAATGTCAGCAGTCCATTTACAACAAAGAGGCTCACCTGAGAAAATTTAACCTGAAAGTTAAAATCTTTTTTTAACAGCTTCCTATATCCAGCTCAGAATTACTCACTGAGTCGCAAGGATTGTTTGTGGATGAATGGTGAGGAGAAGAGGTGGTGTGCACAAACAAAAGGACTCACACACATCTACTACTATATGAACCTCCTTGGAGCATTGAGAGACACTATGTCTGTCCTTCTGGTATCTGCAAATATGGAGAAAGATGAGTTACATCCTGAGATTCTCAAACCAACTGTATTGCTAACAAAACCTTGTATGAACCATTTTACTGCAATATAGAGAAGACAAAGAAGTCCTTTGTAGTCCCTGAGGTCCATTGGTGGTGGCCAATTATTCCTGGATCACATACTGTGAAATGAATGAGAGCCTTCACTGTCCCTGGACATCATGCCAGTCTAACGTATTTTAACTACCCCCCCCCCCCCCCCCCCCCAAACCTGGTACCCAATTACAGCTGGGTGGACTGAGAAAACAAGTGTCTTGTACAAAGACACAAATAAGATGACCAGGATTTGAACCCATCTCTACATTACTGGTAGTAGAACTCCTTACCTTACTATTACTGTTATCTGCTTTAGAGCAAGCAATGGGAAGAGCGGCAACACAAAGAGTGGACACTAAATCAGCAGCATTCTGCAGACTTGTTCTCCCCGTACATAGGCACACACACTTCATTCAGCACCCTTTTAAAGACAGAGCCCAGTGTTGTGGGCCATAAGGAGCTATAAAGCCTCTTCGAGCATTATAGGAAAAGCTGTTGCAGTTGAGTTAGAGGCGATCATGGACTTAGACATGGTAGAAGATGCACAGAGTGGATGATGTAGTGCCATTGTAATTCTTGATAAGATTCTTATGATGCTTCACAGAGTTACAAGATTACCTATACATTAATACTGATAAAATTACATCCGTATAAAATTACGGCCAGGATTTTATTGTTGGACTCTGAGTTGATGTACCATCAACTAAAAAAATGTGTTGGTAAATAATATGGTTTGATGTGTTTTACATCAAATATAGTGCAATATTATGTATTATAATTATATGGTCACACAACTGTGCGAGTGCCTACTATGTCTGAGGTTGTGATTTGGTCACCTCATCTCTGTCCTCACAAAGTGAGAGCTGTGTTCAGGTTCTCTGCAGTAAGATAGACTTGTTTCCGGTGGGGGTTGACCTCCGCCAGGGCTGCACCTTATCACCAATCTTGTTTGTGATATTCATGGACAGGATATCGAGGCGTAGTCAGGGGGAAGACAGTCTTCAATTTGGTGGGCTCAGGGTCTCATCAATACTTTTTGCAAATGATGTGGTCCTGTTGGCTTCATCAGCCTGTGACCTCCAACACTCACTGGGTCGGTTTGCTGCCGAGTGTGAAGCGGCTGAGATGAGGGTAAGCACCTCTAAATCTGAGGCCATGGTTCTCAGCAGGAAACCGATGGATTGCCTACTCCAAGTAGGGAATGAGGTCTTGCCCCAAGTGAAGGAGCTCAAGTACCTCGGGGTCTTGTTCACGAGTGATAGGACAATGGAGTGTGAGACTGGCCGGAGAATTGGCATTGCAGGGATGGTGTTGCATGCGCTCTACCGGAATGTTGTGATGAAGAGGTTGCTGAGCAAAAAGGCGAAGCTCTCGATGAGGTTTGGGTCATGACCAAAAGAACTAGATCGCAGGTACAAGTGGCCGAAATGGGCTTCCTTGGGAGGGTGGCTGGTGTTTCCCTTAGAGATAGTTTGAGAAGCTTGGTTATCCATGAGCTCAGAGTAGAGCCGCTGCTCCTTTGTGTTGAACGGAGCCAGCTGAGGTGGTTCGGGCATCTGGTATGGATGCCCCCTGGGCACCTCCCTAGCGAGGTGCTCCAGGCACATCCAGCTGGGTGGAGGCCCCGGGAAGACCCAGGACTAGATGGAGAGATGATATCTCCACACTGGCCTGGGAATGCCTCGATGTCCCCCAGTCAGAAGTGGTTAATGTGACCCAGGAAAGGGACGTTTGTGGTCCCCTCCAGGAGCTGTTTCCCCCGCAACCCGATCCCAGATAAGCGGTTGAAGATGAGTGAGTGAGTGAGTGTGTTGTGATTTATTTGACGGTTTGATTATTTTGTTGTTGTTACTGGTAGTATGGCCAGATCAGATGGTCACCGCTCTGAATCTGGTCTGCTTGAGGTTTCATACTACATTCAAAAAAAATGGCCAAGGACAATTTTCCCTACCACTGTTGCCTATGAGATGCTCAAGGGGGTGGGTACTGTTAGACTGCCCTTCTGAAGCACCTTGGGGTCATTTATGTTGTGATATGGTGCTATGAAACTACAACAAATTGCAAATTGCAAGACAATACTAAGACTCTTCAAGCTGTATTCAAGCTTGGTATTAACAGCTTTCGAAATGATGATAAACAGCTACCAACTGAGAGAGTTTGAATAATAGCTTGACACAAAGCACAATGTTCACATTTGTGCTTTTATTTATAAATCTGAGAACTTGAAAAAAGAAATAGGCCTCCTATTGTGTGATGATTAACACTTTCAACCACACCTCAACCTGTTACTGAATGTCAATGTAGCACGCTCATGATGCAAAAAAAAAGCAGTGAAACCTCTTACTGTATGTCATCTTTTCTGTTATTATTTAAAGTACAGGTCCAAAGCATTGTTTGCAAAATTGTAAGGGGAAAATGTGTGAAAACCCTACTTGTGTCTCTGGTGTAGGTTTTTCTTTCTATATGTGGGTATCCTCATGTTTCATTTGTACGCGTGCTGAAAGTGTTTGTGGATGTTATTCCATATTGGAGTTTAAATGGCTTAAATGAGCATTTAATGATTTAGGTGGACAGTATTTTGTCTGCAAGCATGAGCTGTGACGTTACCCTACCATACCTTGGGTTGTTGTGACATGCTGCCACTGTGCAAAGGCTGTGCACACAGCCATGCTACTGATCTCTATGAATATATGTGTGTGCAGGAGTGTTGCATAGTCCAAACAAGTCATCATTAAATTTTGTGAAAGGTCATGCCTGTCCATGTATCTTACCGACATACACACATTGGGCCTCATGTATCAATGTTGCGCACTTGTGACGTAAATTTAAGGCGTAAACTTGAAATATACCAAATTCGCCGTGACATGTATCACGCAGTGCGCACCTGCCCATTTCTGGCGTACGCCTGACGTGATCTTGATAAATGCGGCGGGTGGAAATGATCATAATTATAATAAACACACCCATAAATATTCAGACTCCACTTCAGACACACCCTCATTTTACGACATAGAAGCCGGAAAGACGGCAATAAAAAAGACCTCCACCAATCACGACGTGTGCCAATAGAGCGTCAAAAGCGGCTGTCGTATCAATTGTTTTGTAGTATATAATCAATAAAGTGTTACAGTGGTCCCTCATTAATCACTGGAGTTATGTTCTAAAAAATAGCCCGTAATACGCGAAACTGCGACGTAGTCAGTGTTATTTTTTACAATTATTATAGACGTTTCAAAGCTGTAAAACCCCTCACTACACAGTTTATACACTTTCTCAATCAGGCATGAACATTTTCTCACTTTTCTCTCGTGTGTAAACACTCTCAAAGTTCAAACCTTAATAGGAAAATAAGACCAAACTGTTTTCAGGCCCAAACATTTGTTTGAGAAATAAAAATAGAACGTTTTCCTATAAATAATTATGATGGCATTTAAAACTAACAAATTAATTTTAACGATCAACGAACGAGGTCGGACACATAACAAATTATTAACAGTGACTGACCAGTATTTCACAGATCGCTCCTCTGCGTCCTGACACTGCGCCTTTTCCCACTCACACCTTGCTGCAGCAGGTGTTTGTTTCCGTGTGACAAACATAGTAAGAGTAGTTGTTGGCGCTCTTTTTTCTTCTGGGCAACAAGATTCTTATAAACAGATACGCAGAACACAGAACACTGTAAAAAAAAAAAGGCATGCAAAATTGGACTAAATACTCCGCGAGACTCCGAGGCCACGACAGGTGAACGGCGTTATAGCGAGGGACCACTGTATTCTCTTTTCACGTCAATAATTCTTGACGTGGATATTTGCTCGCTCAATTAATAAGACACGCCTAATCTGTCAGATTTCTTTATTTTTTAAATGTATTTCTGTATTTATTTTATTGTGACAACCGAATGGAGACGACAAAACCTGGTTGCAACACGGGAGAATTAAGGGAATGACGAAACTACAGTTGTTATTATCAATTTCATAGTCTAAAACGATCACACCACATCAAGTTAAGCTCAGCGCTGCTCTGGCTCCAGGCTCGAAGTCTGGAGAAAAAGGCAAGCAGCGCTTTCTTTGCAGTCAGCGCTGTGACCACGGATCATGCTCCATAACAATCCCGCAAAGGCGGGATTTGTATTGATTGTTATGTAGTATAATCAGGAAAGTGTTATTTATGTAACATATGCATTGATTTGTATAATGGCACTGTTTATCATGATGATCATCTTCATTTTTATGTGGATTCCAGCGCTGGTTCATTTTGGTGTATAATTTACGCCACCTCTCGACCTGGTGTATATTTTCAACGACCACATTGATAAATGCCAAGTAGCACAGCCGTTTTGGTGTACACCCCATATACGCTCAAATATTGCCGTACGCAACGTTGATACATGAGGCCCATTGCCTACAAGTTTGCACTGAAATGCACATGCTCTTACAAAAGGTGAACATGGTGAATAGATGTTTATAAAACAGATGATATACAAAAAATCTTGAACATGGACTCGTAGCTAAAGACGAAGACTTGAACACATCGTAATATGATAGCAAATCATTAAAAATAGCTCGACAGATAGCAATGTATCACTGAGTGTGGATGTTTTGATAATAAAAAATACGTATATAATCAGTTACAAAATCTTGAAATTGCTGGCTTGCTGTGCAAGATGTGAGCTCTACTACTGTTTGTATTATCAGTCCTGCACAGTGAGAATTGCATTTCCTGCTTTCTCTGACATAAATATCTTTCACAATCAATAATGACAATGTTGAAAATTGGGAGGGCTGCACATCATCCAACCAAAAGTCTGGCAAAAGCCTGTAACAGCCAAAAAAAAAAAAAAAGAAAGAAAAATGTTTGATTACCAATAATTTCTTTTGCGCTTGATTACCCATAATTCCTTTTGAGCTATCAACCCAAAGTTACACTGATTTGCAGCACTGTTGTATTGTATGCTAGTGCATAGCTCTGGTAACTGAATATTCTAAATAAGCGATATTAAGTCTTAAACATGGGGAATTTAATTCAATTTATTGTATTTATACAGTGCTAAATCACAACAAAACTGCCTCAAGGTGCTTCTCAGGAGTATGTTCTAACCTTACCAGCCCCCCCACCACTACCACCACCACCTCCACCAACCCCCTCCCCCGCCCCCATGCACGACCACACAGGTGACAGTGGTAAGGAAAAACTACCTTTGATGTTGAGGAACAAACCTAAGATAGATAAAAACTCAAAGGGGTGACCCACTGCTTAGTCTATTCTAACCGTACACGGTTTTTCAAGGTTTTAGTAAGCTGAAGAAACAGGAAACCGAAAAACCAGAATAGCAAAAAACAAAAACAAAGTGCATTATTGAGGTGAGCACGCAGTCATTGGTGCCATAGGCAGGGCATTGTGCCCGGGGGTACACGGCCAGCGTCCATCCATCACCTCATCAATTTTAATTTAATAAAAGCTGTCATCATGGAAGACTGCATTCCAAAAGCAGACTGCAGTAGCTCAGATAGGTCACCCTTAGCAAGGTGTTCCACGGGCCACTGTGTCAGCTTCAGCCAAGGCATCTTATGGTCAGTCCAGTATCATGGGGTGCATGGCCATCATTCGCACAAGGTCTCATCAGTACATCAGAAAGAGAGAAAAACAACAGAATCAGTCGGCCAGAAATAACTGCACCTCAGGTATGAGTTCCTCAACTAGTAAATCGACAGGGAAGCAGAAAAAATACTAAGGTGATTGCGGGCAGCTAGCCC
The DNA here is from genome assembly GCF_902500255.1 of Thalassophryne amazonica. Lineage (NCBI taxonomy): Eukaryota > Metazoa > Chordata > Actinopteri > Batrachoidiformes > Batrachoididae > Thalassophryne > Thalassophryne amazonica. The sequence continues at coordinate 32,960,340 of NC_047110.1, read as the reverse complement.
TGAGCTTCACTAACAGACCCAGAAATTAAATGAAGTGAGGCTATCTATTCCATTGCTAATAAGATGAATTAAAAGCATAGGAAGCATAGTGCCACACTATGCCAGTATGCAAGCCATACGAGAGGGAGAATAGATGCATCTTAAGTCTCTACGCAATGTCTCTAGGCAATCTGACTGTTTTATCTTTGCAGGGAGATCATTTCACAAAACAGGGGCATGATGATAGAAGGCTCTGTAGCCTGCAGACTTTTTCTTCACCCTAGGGACACAAAGTAGTCCTGCACTCTGAGAATGCAGAGCACGGGCCGGTACTTAAGGCTGTAATTAGCCAAGCTAAGTAGAGAGGTACTTGTCTGTTAACAATGTTATAGGTTAATAACAGAACTTTAACATAAGACCTCACAGAAACAGGAAGCCAGTGAAGAGATGCCAGAATCAATGTAATATGGTCGAACTTTTTGCTTCTTGTCAAAGTTCTGGCAACAGCATTTTGAACCAATTGGAGACCCCAAATGCTGGACTGTGATAAACCAGAGAATAGAACACTGCAGTTGTCCAATCTAGAAGAGACAAATGCATGGATTAGAGTCTCACCATCAGCCATAGACAGGATGAGATGAATCTTTGCTATATTACGAAGGTAGAATTTTTTTCTTTTCTTTTCAGTTTATTTTCATTTATATAGCACCAAATCACAACAGAGTTGCCTCAAGGTGCTTCACACAAATAAGGTCTAACCTTACTAAGCCCCAGAGCAACAGTGGTAAGGAAAAACTCCCTCTGAGGAAGAAACCTCAAGCAGACCAGACTCAAAGGGGTGACCCTCTGCTTGGGCCATGCTACAGACACAAATTACAGAACAATTCACAAAACAAATATACAGGAAAAGCTGTTGGTGCACAGGACAGGAGGCTCTCCAGCACAATTACCACACCCATCTCTAGAAGTAAGCAGTCTTTGTGATGTCTAGGGTGGATGTGGGTGTAAAAATACGGCCACTTCTTGTTTAGGCCACGCTCACTACGAGTACAGATATGGACATAGATAATTTAAATGGTTGAACAGATACAGATAGTGGTGTACTCGCTCATTCCTAGGTACACCATTCCTAATATTAAACATGGTGGTGGATCACTGATGTTTTAGGGATGTGTGAGCTACAAAGGCACAGGAAACTTGGTCAAAATGAATGGCAGGATGAATGCAGCATGTTTCCGAAAATTTTGGAGGAAATGTTGCTCTCATCAGCCTGGAAGCTGCTCAAGGGATGTACTTGGATGTCCCAATATGACAAAGATCCAAAGCACAAGGCCACATCAAACTGTCATGGGCTACAGCAGAATAAAGTGAAGGTTCTGGAGTGGCCATCTCAATCTCTTGACCTCAATATCATTGAGCCAAAATGTCAAACATGCAGTTCATGTAAGACAGCCCAGGAATTTACAGTAACTGGAGGCTTTTTGCCCAGAAGAATGTGCAGCTTTACCATCAGAGTAAATAAAGAGCCTCATCTACAACTACCACAGAAGAATCCAAGCTCTCGTTGATGTTAAAGGGGAAATACACAGTATTAAGAACTGGGGTATGTAAACGTTTGATCAGGGTAATTTGGTTAGTTGCTGTTGTCATTATGATTTAAAAAGAGTAAACACAGTTTGACAATAAATGGCTTCACACAATCACTAACCATGAATGAAAAAGGTTTTCTTGTCATCCATATTCTCTGAAAAATGGCATTTTTCTCTAGAAAATGCTAATTTTACACCATCAGTGTTAATTTTACACTGGTGATTTTGCTGTGTACTGTGGGCAACAAAGTATGAAAAGATTTTTCATCTTCTTTTTGATAATATTTATCTTTGTCATGTTGTGGTGGTTGGCTCTCACTGCGGTATTGTATCACTTCCTGTTCCGGAGCACAGCGGTGTTTTGCTGTATCTGTTAGCTGTTTAATCTGCGCAGTTAGATTGATCTAGTTACCTAGATAACGATTTGTTTCACAGTGTTATCTTTACGTGCCTTAACTAAAGCACTCCCTCTGCTGAATCACCTCTAAATTATTTACACGTTATTCACTTTGCGTGTTTTTAGGAATCCACTAGCTTAGCGCAGCTACTAGCTCTTAGCCGGTTTAGCATGGCGGCTTCTCCTGTCTCTCCCACACTTTTCTGCTCTGGGTGTGAAATGTTTAGTTATTCCTCTGCCTCCTTTAGCAGTAATGGTACTTGTAATAAGTGTAGCTTATTCGTAGCTTTGGAGGCCAGGCTGGGTGAATTGGAGACTCGGCTCCGCACCATGGAAAAATTCTACAGCTAGCCAGGCCCCTGTAGTCGGTGCGGTAGATAATTGGCAAAGCTTCTGGGGAAAACCTGGTCTTGTTAGGACAGACGGCATCCATCCCACTTTGGATGGAGCAGCTCTCATTTCTAGAAATCTGGCCAATTTTCTTAAATCCTCCAAACCGTGACTATCCAGGGTTGGGACCAGGAAGCAGAGTTGTAGTCTTACACACCTCTCTGCAGCTTCTCTCCCCCTGCCATCCCCTCATTACCCCATCCCCGTAAAGACGGTGCCTGCTCCCAGACTACCAATAACCAGCAACAATCTATTTAAGCATAAAAATTCAAAAAGAAAAAATAATATAGCACCTTCAACTGCACCACAGACTAAAACAGTTAAATGTGGTCTATTAAACATTAGGTCTCTCTCTTCTAAGTCCCTGTTAGTAAATGATATAATAATTGATCAACATATTGATTTATTCTGCCTTACAGAAACCTGGTTACAGCAGGATGAATATGTTAGTTTAAATGAGTCAACACCCCCGAGTCACACTAACTGCCAGAACGCTCGTAGCATGGGCCGAGGCGGAGGATTAGCAGCAATCTTCCATTCCAGCTTATTAATTAATCAAAAACCCAGACAGAGCTTTAATTCATTTGAAAGCTTGACTCTTAGTCTTGTCCATCCAAATTGGAAGTCCCAAAAACCAGTTTTATTTGTTGTTATCTATCGTCCTCCTGGTTGTTACTGTGAGTTTCTCTGTGAATTTTCAGACCTTTTGTCTGACTTAGTGCTTAGCTCAGATAAGATAATTATAGTGGGTGATTTTAACATCCACACAGATGCTGAGAATGACAGCCTCAACACTGCATTTAATCTATTATTAGACTCAATTGGCTGTGCTCAAAATGTAAATGAGTCCACCCACCACTTTAATCATATCTTAGATCTTGTTCTGACTTATGGTATGGAAATTGAAGACTTAACAGTATTCCCTGAAAACTCCCTTCTGTCTGATCATTTCTTAATAACATTTACATTTACTCTGATGGACTACCTAGCAGTGGGGAATAAGTTTCATTACACTAGAAGTCTTTCAGAAAGCGCTGTAACTAGGTTAAGGATATGTTTCCTTCTTTATGTTCCCTAATGCCATATACCAACACAGTGCAGAGTAGCTACCTAAACTCTGTAAGTGAGATAGAGTATCTCGTCAATAGTTTTACATCCTCATTGAAGACAACTTTGGATGCTGTAGCTCCTCTGAAAAAGAGAGCTTTAAATCAGAAGTGCCTGACTCCGTGGTATAACTCACAAACTCGCAGCTTAAAGCAGATAACCCATAAGTTGGAGAGGAAATGGCGTCTCACTAATTTAGAATATCTTCACTTAGCCTGGAAAAAGAGTCTGTTTGTTGTGGCTGGCGTGCCTGGCTGGCTTTTGTGTGTCTTCTGTTTCTGTTTGGTTTTCCTCCCAGGTGGTGCGCATTTGGGACTGAGTGGCTGTGTAGCTGAGTTTATCAGGACCTCACCCTGATCACCTGAGGCTGATCACGTGCAGCTCGTCAGGACTCACAGCTGTGGTGCATCTACACGGATTGGAACATGGTGGCATTTAAGTCTGGAGTGCACAGTGTGTGTTTGCCAGAGACTCGACCTTGTGACCAGACGGGTGAGATCGTCGTCTCTAGAGCCATCTCCCATCAGTGGATGCAGAGAACGTCCAGGTTTGATGCATGGTCTGTGAAAGAGGAGGGGGTGAGGTCTCACGCTCGTCAGCACACTTCCTGAGGTACGTTTGGTTTTGTGACTAACATTTATACAGTCAGTAAATGTGGTGTCCCTCACACCTTATTATATTGAGCTGTATGTTAGTCGTTTAAATCAGCTTCCACTGCAGTGGAGTTTTGTGAACAGGGTGTTCTATGCCTGCAGGGTGGGAAGCTGATTTGCAATTAAGCCAGGAAGTGTTTGCTGTTTGTACACCTTTGAGTGGTCTCTCTGTGTGTTGAGTGTGGACTCACATAATGATTTCTTCTTTCACAGACTCGGTTTGTCGCGGCCACCTGGGGGGTGTCGGCGGGGTCCTTGGGTCCGAACAGTTTTCTGGCTCCGGACCGTTAGCGCTGCTGGGAGCACACCGCAATCCACCACGCCAGACCGCGCACTCTTTTGTTGTTTTTGTATCACTTCACTGTTATGTTTATTAAACTCTGTTATCCTTTGTACCGTGCTCTGCTTATTTCATACTGGGTCCTTCAAACGCTGGTCGGTTCTCCGGGCTGCGTCCGACACATAACACTGTTGCTCTATAAAAAAAACCTCCGTAAAGCTAGGACATCTTACTACTCATCACTAATTGAAGAAAATAAGAACAACCTCAGGTTTCTTTTCAGCACTGTAGCCAGGCTGACAAAGAGTCAGAGCTCTATTGAGCCGAGTATTCCTTTAACTTTAACTAGTAATGACTTCATGACTTTCTTTGCTAATAAAATTTTAACTATTAGAGAAAAAATTACTCATAACCATCCCAAAGACGTATCGTTATCTTTGGCTGCTTTCAGTGATGCCGGTATTTGGTTAGACTCTTTCTCTCAGATTGTTCTGTCTGAGTTATTTTCATTAGTTACTTCATCCAAACCATCAACATGTCTATTAGACCCCATTCCTACCAGGCTGCTCAAGGAAGCCCTACCATTATTTAATGCTTCGATCTTAAATATGATCAATCTATCTTTATTAGTTGGCTATGTACCACAGGCTTTTAAGGTGGCAGTAATTAAACCATTACTTAAAAAGCCATCACTTGACCCAGCTATCTTAGCTAATTATAGGCCAATCTCCAACCTTCCTTTTCTCTCAAAAATTCTTGAAAGGGTAGTTCATCTGCAGAGGAATGGTCTATTTGAAGAGTTTCAGTCAGGTTTTAGAATTCATCATAGTACAGAAACAGCATTACTGAAGGTTACAAATGATCTTCTTATGGCCTCAGACAGTGGACTCATCTCTGTGCTTGTTCTGTTAGACCTCAGTGCTGCTTTTGATACTGTTGACCATAAAATTTTATTACAGAGATTAGAGCATGCCATAGGTATTAAAGGCACTGCGCTGCGGTGGTTTGAATCATATTTATCTAATAGATTACAATTTGTTCATGTAAATGGGGAATCTTCTTCACAGACTAAGGTTAATTATGGAGTTCCACAAGGTTCTGTGCTAGGACCAATTTTATTCACTTTATACATGCTTCCCTTAGGCAGTATTATTAGACGGCATTGCTTAAATTTTCATTGTTACGCAGATGATACCCAGCTTTATCTATCCATGAAGCCAGAGGACACACACCAATTAGCTAAACTGCAGGATTGTCTTACAGACATAAGGACATGGATGACCTCTAATTTCCTGCTTTTAAACTCAGATAAAACTGAAGTTATTGTACTTGGCCCCACAAATCTTAGAAACATGGTGTCTAACCAGATCCTTACTCTGGATGGCATTACCCTGACCTCTAGTAATACTGTGAGAAATCTTGGAGTCATTTTTGATCAGGATATGTCATTCAAAGCGCATATTAAACAAATATGTAAGACTGCTTTTTTGCATTTACGCAATATCTCTAAAATTAGAAAGGTCTTGTCTCAGAGTGATGCTGAAAAACTAATTCATGCATTTATTTCCTCTAGGCTGGACTATTGTAATTCATTATTATCAGGTTGTCCTAAAAGTTCCCTAAGCCTTCAGTTAATTCAAAATGCTGCAGCTAGAGTACTGACGGGGACTAGAAGGAGAGAGCATATCTCACCCATATTGGCCTCTCTTCATTGGCTTCCTGTTAATTCTAGAATAGAATTTAAAATTCTTCTTCTTACTTATAAGGTTTTGAATAATCAGGTCCCTTCTTATCTTAGGGACCTCATAGTACCATATCACCCCAATAGAGCGCTTCGCTCTCAGACTGCAGGCTTACTTGTAGTTCCTAGGGTTTGTAAGAGTAGAATGGGAGGCAGAGCCTTCAGCTTTCAGGCTCTTCTCCTGTGGAACCAGCTCCCAATTCGGATCAGGGAGACAGATACCCTCTCTACTTTTAAGATTAGGCTTAAAACTTTCCTTTTTGCTAAAGCTTATAGTTAGGGCTGGATCAGGTGACCCTGAACCATCCCTTAGTTATGCTGCTATAGACTTAGACTGCTGGGGGGTTCCCATGATGCACTGAGTGTTTCTTTCTCTTTTTGCTCTGTATGCACCACTCTGCATTTAATCATTAGTGATTGATCTCTGCTCCCCTCCACAGCATGTCTTTTTCCTGGTTCTCTCCCTCAGCCCCAACCAGTCCCAGCAGAAGACTGCCCCTCCCTGAGCCTAGTTCTGCTGGAGGTTTCTTCCTGTTAAAAGGGAGATTTTCCTTCCCACTGTCGCCAAGTGCTTGCTCACAGGGGGTCGTTTTAACCATTGGGGTTTTTACGTAATTATTGTATGGCCTTGCCTTACAATATAAAGCGCCTTGGGGCAACTGTTTGTTGTGATTTGGTGCTATATAAATAAAATTGATTGAATTGATTGATTGATTGATTGTGTTTGCATTCTTAGAGCCATATTATAGTATATACAAACCTCTGTCAAGACTGATGGAAAATAACATGGCATTTTTTTCCAAGCAGCAATAATTAATTCTACTTTGCTGTCTTTAGAAAGTAAAACAAGTCTGCACACTATCTTACAGTCCCAGGATACATAAATAGTTGGCCAGTGTCTATATAATATATCTCCAGCAGGCAGTAAGAATCCCTATAAATCACCATCCAACTGAAAAGCACAACACAAACAACTGCAGTGTGCATTTTATTTTCTGTAGGAGAAAAATAGCAACACACCTTTTTCACTACCTCTTCTTATATGTCTTTCAAGCCCTCTTTTAGAATTTTAAAACTGAGAACAAAGGATTAAAAGAGAAATGAGTGACTCGTGTTACTTAGAGGGGAAACCACAGAGCTGCTCCATTTGTATCTGGCTTGATTTAATCAAGTGTAAAAGTCCAGCAATTATGTTTCCTCTAACCTCAGGGAGATGAAGAAAGTAGGCTGCTGAAATTCTTGCTATTGTACTGCAGTGGTGTCTCGATATTTTCACTCACATTAAAATTCAGTACTCCTGTTGATGGAAGCCTCTGATTGGTCCACATCAGCCCCTGCTTTGCCTTATTTTTGCCCCTGAGGAGCACATTTAAGTACCTGGCAGCACATCCATTCCCACCAGAGTTTGTCGGTTTTAGTATGTGGCCGAGTCACGCTCCTAAGTAGCTTTTCAAGTAACACTTTATCACTATGTCCATTTACTTTCATTTCCCTCTTTTCCCATTTCAGCTCTTTCCTGATTATTTTCAACACAAAAAGCTTCAGAAGGTCTTAAGTATATTTGGAAACTGTGCTCAAAATACAGACATTTCTTTCTTTTTTTCTGTTTTACTGCCGTACTAAAAGGACAATGATGATGAGAGGGCAATGGGTGTTTGAGGCGCACTCTGGTAATATAATTAATGGTGATAATGAAATCTGACTTCCATAAAGAAGTAATGCTGGTCAGATTCTGCTACTAATTTGCATAGAGAAGGCTATGGCATCAAACACACCACAGAGAGCCATCTGCAAGCCCAATGGCAGCTGCCTGGATGTGCCATTAGCAGTGAGTACGACTACTGTACTTATGCCAATCAACCTCGCGTAAGGTGTCCGCAGTGTGCAGGCAGCTGGCACGAAGCAGCAGCCCTGGCAGACATTTGATTGGTCTTCCTTGCATCATCTCAAGTCCTGCCTTCATCTCTGCCTCACTACACTCCCACTGATCCAGACGGGGAAAAGCTCCTGTCCCTCACCAATTCCTGCAGAGTGTTCTGTAGCCATCGTTAGCTCTATCACCCATGGAGCTGCTTGCAAAAAAGTGTCATAACTCAAGAACACCTCTGCAGAGTAGATCCTTGTTAAAAAAAAAAAAAAAAATGGTGTTCTGATTGCTTAAGTCAGCAGAAAAAGATTATTTTCAGCTTCTTCGCTTTGTTCCACTATCTTCAGCGTTTATTTCATTTTAATGTTCATGGCTCATACTTTCTAATTCGAATGCTTCAACATTCAAATAAGTGTTGAGGGAGTAATAAAGTGTTCGTGAAGAGGCACATGAGGAACACTGCATATACAGAATGGACGGCAGTACAACAATAAAATATTTGAACAGTGATACAACTGAGCCGATTTCAGGTGTTCAAACCCAATAACTGTAAGATGTTACAATGTATGACTTATACTGAGTAAATGTGGATGAAAACATTTTGAAATATGTACTAAAACAAACACACTCGCTAAGCTAGCATGAAAATCCATTGCAGTAACACAGCCATTGTTGTGAAAGTGTCGTGACACGGACCCACAACAGGGGGCAGTAATGAACGGTCAATAGATAAGCCAAAAAGTAGCAATTTAATGTTGTGAATCGCACAACGAAGTACAGACAATAACAATATGGTGGAATGTCAATTATACACAAGGTGACGTGTGGGCAGGCTTGACGATAGAAGACGTCTGGAAGAGCCGGATCCCACACAGCTTCCACCACCAACGGATCTGAAGAACACCGGAGCCGCCAAGCCCTGCGCCCCAGGTGGCCACTGTCTTCAGCAGTCAGACCCGGTACTGCTGGCAGAGAACAGAAACAGTATTGATGAGTGCGAGTTTGCACACTCAGTAATCCCACAGTCTGTGTTTAGTTAGGAGGGAGCACCTCCACCTCCAATCACACACTCGTGCAGCTCTTGTTTAACCACTTATCTGGTTTGGGGTGTGAGGCGAAGCCGTCGCAGTCCACACCAAACGCCAATCCCACAGATAAGAACACACCACAGGAAAACGGCTGCAAAGAAGTTCAGATTGTTACTCAATGTAAGTCAGCAGAGAAGTTACCTGAATGGTAGTTGATTTCTCGGCGAGGAGGTGGAGTCGCAGTCCGGCCTTTATGGAGATGGTGATGAGTTGACTGAGTGACAGCTGGTGCTGATGAAGAGTGACAGCTGTCACTCCTAGTGGCTCCGGCGCCCTCTTGTGCTTGAAGCCCGCACTCCAAGCAGGGCGCCATCTGGTGGTGGTGGGCCAGCAGTACCTCCTCTTCAGCTGCCCACACAACAGCCATAGAGATGAAAAAAAAAGAGTAGAGTTTCTGCAATGTTATAATCTGCCATCTTGTGTAAGAAATTAACACAATTTTTGATGGTTTTTGGATGAAAATTCATTATTGTAATTGGACTCAAGCCCCTAAATAACACAATATTAGGTAAGTCATTTCAATAAATAGAGCAGTGCAGTGGTGCAGTGGTTAGCGCTGCTGCACTGTTACTTCATAGCTAGAAGGTCCTGGGTTTGTTTCCCACCTGGGGTCTTTCTGTGTGGAGTTTGCAATGTTCTCCCTATGTTTAGCTGTGTTCCTTCTGGGTGCTCTTGCTTCGTCCCAGTTCCACAAAGACATGCAGGTTAGGTGCATGAAAATTCAGTAAGGTATATCTTCTATTATACATCCAAATCTAAGGTGCACTTCTACTAGTGTATACTAAGGTACATCTAAATATCTTACTTAAAAAAAAAAATGAAGTAGAGCCACAATAAATGTCATCTCATCTCATCTCACTTAGGTGCCTGGTCTTAAGAACCAGGGATGGTAGGTTGAAAAGCTTTTTCCTCTCTAGGTGCTCGTGCTTCGTCCCAGTTCCACAACCACACATGCAGGTTAGGTGCGTTGGAGAGTTTAAATAAGCCACAGAGTTAAGAGTGTGAGTATGACTGTATTTGTCTGTCTATGTGTGGCCCTATGATAGACTGGCTTCCTGTCCAGGGTGTACCCTGCCTGTTGGCCTGTGACTGCTGGGATAGGCTCCAGCTCCCGGAGATCCCTAATCAAAGTAAGCAGGTATAGAAAATGAATGAATTTCAATAACTATGTTGTTGTGTGTTAAACGTGAATATTTTCAGCTCTGATCTCCAAGCCACTGTTATCACCTAGGCCGTTTCTGTGACATCGTTATTATTCTGATTCTGAAGCATTCAGTATTTAGCCAATACATTTTGATGACTGGGTGTACATCCCCACCCCTAAAAAAAAAACAACAAAAAAAAACCTAAATATAAAGCTGTGGTGTGAGCAGTAAGCACATTTTTTGTATAGTGTAACTTCGTTCAATTTCTTAAACAAGATGGCCAGAGCTACTTTTTACTGGCTTATTCAGTGAATAACATTGTTCATTTTTGTCTTTTTTTCATCGCTGTGGATACAGAAAAACTAGGCTGTCTGGTAGTGCAGCTACAATGTAATATTAAATTGACAGTTCGTTGAAAGGACTGCATTTCTGCTGCAACCCCCATCCACAGAATTTACTATACCGGTATTTCAGTGAAGTCATTTGCGTTATGTTGGAAGTGAAGCCGTATTCTAATTTCGATGTGCCCTCCAAGGTGCTAAATATAAAAGATGAGGCATGCTAGAATTTGACAGTGCTATTGAAGGCTCACATCAGGTGCAAATATCATACTGTCAGGTGCGGACGAGGTGAGAGCATGCTGACAGCGGTAACTGCAAGCATCATCACTTATAAATCATGGTTGTGGGCTGCTTGAAACAAATATTTAATGAGCTGACAACAAAGGTTTTAGCCATGTTCACCACATCATATGTTAGAATATCTGCATATAGTATGTTCTGCTTTTTTCAGTCATACCATTGAACAGTGATTGCATTTAAAATGTAAACATTCTGTGCAGAAAAAAAATATAAAAGTGGCCATAATTCTAGGTGTATCATTGTGAAGATATGTTTAGGGCAGACGTGGTTTCTCTAAAACTGCAAGTAAAGCTCAGCTTCCCCTAAAATGACAAAAAATTAAATGGTCAAATATGTACAGTTTGTTAATATGTCATTGACTATAAATGTGTTAGAACGCATTCATCTTGAAGACGAGTTCATTGAGAATCAGCTACTTATCACAAAATCACTGACTGTTTTGTTATCTTCTCATAAATCTTTTTCTCATACGGTTTGTAGTCGATGCATTTTCCTGTAGAAGCCGAGCATCCATTCACTTCAATGGGACTGTCTTTTTTCATTGCCATGAAATGCGATGGTCGTCGGATAAAGCCACGAATTTGTGCACCTCCCCCCTCATTGTGCTGGAGTTCTGCACAATGATTGGATGATCAGTCAAAAGGCTGAATCCCATTTTGATTGACAGCTAAAGAAATGTGAGAATTAGTTTCCACATTTTTGTGTGTTTTTGCATTTTTAAATTTCTGCCAAAGTGTTTTGCGTGCACTATAAACAGTCTGTTTTAAAGGCGCACAGAGAAGCACACTGGATTAGACATTATGTGAGAAGATCCAGGTGAGTTACTCTCTGTTTCCTTCTTCAGTAAGTGTTTAAAAGTTGTTGCACATTAACTAACGTCCCGATTCGCAACACAACATCAAAGTATTCATAATTATAAGTCTATCTGGGCACATGTGGTAATAATTAACGGTTGCTGATGCATTTTATTCATGAAAATTAGTGGCGGAGAAACCAAAGCAATGGTTCACAGTGTTTTGAAGCTTTGATACAATTGCATATGGCGATATCTGCTGGCCAATCTTTAAAATAACGTGCATTGAACAATGTCAGGAAACAGGCTCTGTTATGTATGTTTAATAATAAAGGTTTTATGTGTTTCTTGAAATTTTTGAGGATATTTTTGTTTAAAACATTAATAATATTCTTGCAAAAGTAAGTCCCTTTGGTTGCTCCCTTGTTTTAACTCGGGGTCACCACAGCAGATCCAAGGTGGACCTGCAATGTTGATCCTGGCACAAGTTTTATGCCGGATGCACATTCTTGACGCAGCCCCATATTACATGGAGAAATGTGGCAGGGGTGGGGTTTGAACAGGGAACCTTCCACACTGAAACCAAGCACACTAGCCACTTGGTAATTGTGCCATCATAAAATACTGTATGTAATAGAGATATAAATTATAAAATGCTTGTGCAACTAGGGACTGTTATGACCATTTTACATATTTGAATTTACATATAAATTCAAGACAAATTTTATGATGTAAGCCAACAATGAGTTTCCCCTCTTTGACAGACCAGCAGTCACCACTGGTTTAGGGCCCTGTAACACCTTGACAGTTGTGTTTCCAGGTGCTGGGCCATGGAGCTGACTACCACACCTGCTTCCCAACTCCTGCAGTTTAAGCCCTGGTTCAGCCTTTCCAACCTCACCAGTGTTGTTGTTCGTCCTTCAGGGTCGAAGATGACTATGGCTCCACTAGGTGGGTAATCAGTGACGGTGCGTCCGGAGGTGGCTGATGAGGCCAATCTGGGCTTGAAAGGTGCGCCCACATGCGGGACACACATGGGTGGGTACTGCGGTGGAGGTAGAGGTAGCTCTGGCCTTGTGTGCGGCTCATTTTGTTTGGGCGTCCACGATCCATCTGGCCTTTGCTGCGCGGGCGCCACTGGTGGTCTTGCTGTGCCACTGAGGGTGGTTGTGGGCAAGCGTTTCCCAGGAGGTGAGCTCAAAGCCCAGGTTTTTCAGGGATGCTTTGAGACAGTCTTTGTAGCGTTTCTTCTGGCCCCCGACAGAGCGCTTGCCCTGGCACAATTCTCCATACAGGAGCTGCTTTGGCAGTCGAATGTCTGGCATTCTGATTACGTGGCCAGTCCATCTGACTTGCGTCTTCTGCAGGAGGGTGTAGATGCTGGGGAGGCCGGCTCGCTCAAGGACCTCCGTGTCCGGGACTTTGTCCTGCCACCTGATGTGGAGGAGGCGACGGAGGCAGCTCATATGGAAGTGGTTGAGTTGCTTGGCATGTCTGCTGTAGACAGTCCAGGTCTGACTGGCATAGAGCAGGGTGGTTAGAACCACTGCACGGTAGACCTTCTTCTTGGTGGTAATGCTAAGTCCTCTCCGTTCCCAGACATTCTCACGGAGCCTTCCAAATGAGGTGCTGGCTTTTGCAACCCTGTTGTTGATTTCTGCATCGATGTTGACTGCGAGAGAAAGGGTGCTATCCAGGTATGTAAAGTTGTCGACCGCCTGCAGATTCTGTCCTGTCACTGTGATGTGGGGTTCTTGGTATAGTTTTCCAGGTGCTGGTTGGTACATAACTTCAGTCTTTTTGGTGCTGATGGTGAGACCGAAGTTGTCACATGCTCTCGAGAAGCAGTCCATTTCATGCTGCATCTTCTGTTCTGTAGCTGCGTTGAGCGCGCAATCATCAGCAAACAATAGATCTCTGATGACGGTCAACCTCACCAGTAACTCAGTAGTCACTACATGGTACCTGGCCCATTTACTTTGATTAGTAAAGCTCTAGCTGTTTGTTCAGCTTTCTGACTCAAACCTTTTCTTTTTCTTCCAGTGACCCTGTCTCCAGTCCGCTCAGTGGGCAGCCACCAGTCTCTTGTCACCACACCTGTTCTGGTCCAGTCTGTGTCTTCTGCCTCCGGGACCTCTTGCACATTTTAAAACTCTGTATAGCATTCTTCACCAATAAATTGTTCTGTTTTTCATCTCAGCGTCCCACATTTGGGTCCTATTATGGCTCCATTGGCTCAACTAGCGTATGCCCCCATATGAAAAATGGGCCAAAAATGCTGGATACATCAAATAAGTTATGCAGCTGTCACACCATGATGATTTAACTAGCGACAGCCTCTTTTCCAATGAGCAGTTCAAGTCGGTACTGCACAGCATGGTACGGGTTGGAATGGTTAAGTCTGGCTCGGTTTGCATTTCCACCATCAACACAACCCCTTTGTTTGGCAGGCGGAACAGGTAAATATTGACAAACACATCACTGAACATGCATACACTGTTGGACAGCCTCTCCCCTCCACACAGAGGCAAAACAGAGTAATGTAACATTTTTTTATTTACTTTCATAATATTTTTGCCTTGGTGGATCATGGGTTTTATTTTCATCGCGTGCAGAATGCTGAAGAATCGACTGATGCCTGACATGAATGAATGAGGTGCTGTGGCTCTTTCAACTTTTAAAATAAGTTAATTTTCTTGCTGTGGGACAAAGTGACAGCGTCCTCTGGTTCAGGCTGAGAAATGCACCAGGAGCAGACAAACACGGAGGGACGTCTTTAAAAATGCTGCTGTTTCTTCAACCACAATAAGGAGCTAAAGTATTTTCAGATGTTGTTTTCCAAAATCAAAACGCTTTATGTGGATAAGTTTTCATCAGGCTGTGAAGGTGAATCCCACTGAAATGAACAGGTAAGATTAAGACTTTATATTTACTCCGTGTGCAAATGGTTTTAATATTTGTAACAGTTTGAACAGTTCGTATGAGGACTGCAGCTTTCAGTTGTTCAGCCAATCAATGCACAGCATCAATGGGTGTGTTTCGACTTATGAGTAACTTACAAGAAACTTATGTCAACAATCGCATAACTTACCTGCAACTTATGGCCTGCATATGCATAATGTATGAGATATATGTTGGCATATGTCAAAAATATTGTGCATGCACAACATATATAAACAACATCTATCAGCTTGCTACAACATGCTCTTAACCTATACAAAACTTACCCATAAATTATTCAATGTACGCCAGTGTATGCCAGCATTTTTAATATGGTCAGCATACACTGGATAAATCGTCAATGTGTTACATACGTCTTGGCCAAAAAGTTTCAAACTCAATATTCTGCTACTGCAAACATTCTACGTTATGAAACAATATGTAAGTCCAGTTCAGTTTACTTTATTTCCATATCATGTGATTTTAAAATAATGCTTTTTTTTCCCCACTTAGTCAGATTTTCTGTTGGCCCCCAGTTTACATACACCAAGATGAATACTTGCTTAAACAGCATGCAACTTTCCAGAAATTAAGGGAATGATTTTTGAAAGTTTCTCAATGTCTAATTGGTATAATTAGTGGTTAACTGTGTACCCTTTGGCTCTATTTAAGGGCCTCTCTGTAGAACAACTGCCATCCTGAGTTTATGAGTGGGGGAGCGGGTGTTGGGGGGGGATATAATGAATCAAGAATAGGCTTGCAGAGCACAATTCTGGATCTTCAAAGATCAGGTTCCTCCATAGAAGCCATCTCGAAAAGGTTCTTGGTACCATGAATAACTGTACAGTCAATTATGCAATACTGTAACAACCTTGGCATCATGTAGATTTTATATTATTGAGCAGGGAGACCCAAAATTTAACAAAAAGCATAACCTTTGTCTTTTTGGAGTTCCAAAATTATGCTCGAGAAGCCATGTCTTCACTCTTTAGTCATGCTTCCTTCCCCTCATGGGGCACTGATTTTTAAGGGTAGGCCATGAAATACAGCTAAAGGTTTCCTAGTTAACCTTGAACTGTATCAAATACTCATTTATATGCTTTCAGCAGTGTTTCTATCAATTTATTCCACACTGTTTAAAGAGGCATTCATGTTGACGCGTGTAAACTACTGTCACACTGAAAATCTGGGTAAATAAAAACTGAAAAAAATTGAAACTATTTTTGTAACTAACTTTACATGCAAATAAAATTAACATTTGAATTGACTTAACTCAGATATTATTTGGTGAAAATTAAAAATGCAGTTGGATAAAATAGAGCATGAAACTTTTTGTGGTTTTTGTGTTTAAATACTTAAGTCAGCAATTGTAAAGGATTACATATAATAAAATAATGAATTATGGATGCAAAAATGCCAATGGGATGACTAGTACTTTGGGCACAGTTACCATAGCCCAGCCTGGTCACTCCTTGGGTGCATCCTTGATTGTGACCCTACTAATACTGAAGGCAAAGCTGTGCCTTTGCTTGTCATACATCATTACTAATATTTTATGATTGAGGTGTTTATTAAAATAGAAACAATAATAAATACATTTCTTTATGTAGCATGATCTAACCATATAGCTACAAAGTCCCCCCCACACACACCAAAAAAAGCAGATCTTTTAAACTACTCCTACCCCTTCACCATCCCCACCAACCCAGTCACCATGGACACATACAAGCACAGATTAACCTTTTTACTTATGCAAGAGCGAAATCAGATTAAGGAACTCCTACGGTTGGCTTTGTCTCCCATTAGAACAGGATGCTAAGCTCTACTTCATTTAAATAATTAATAATGACATATTAGAGTCTATGGTGTCTTTCATGTTACAGGGAAATAATAGTTTCACTATCTCCACATTCTTTTGTAGTATGCATTTCCAAATGAATAAAGACTTTGCACAGGCCTATATGTTGCCATAGTTTTAATTGGGTGGATGGTTTGAAAAAGGATGAGGCTTAGTTCTTTCATGCCTGTTGTTTGACAAGTAGCCTTGGTTTAAAAAAAAAAAGATATAAATTTAAAATTCAGAGCCTCTGACTACAACCATGACACTTTCAGAAATGTAGTATAGTTCTACCAGGAAGACTCAGTTTCAAGCTTTCATTCAGATCCGCTAATCACTCACAGCTGTACCTCTAATCATAAGTGGCTGGTCTACAATTTAGTCATCAACTGCAACCAAAAGGAAACATCAAAGCCATTTAAAGATGTCAATCCTGGCTCGCCTCTCTGCTGCATGCAGTTGCTGTCCAGAACTTTGCCTCCTCCACCTCTGGTTAGTCCCTGTTGCTGGCCCTGGTTGTGCCTCCTCCACCCTGCCACCTTCTGTGTCACTGGGAGCAGTGGTCATGCCTCTGTCTCCTCCTCCTCCAGAGGACCCTTCTCCACCCCACTGCCACCAGTTGGTCCCCTTCTAATGCCAGGGGGTGTAGCCCTAGACCTGCCTTCTTCTGACAGCAGGATTCGATTTTTGACTTACCTCAATGCTGTCAGGAGTGGGACCAGCCCCAAAGGCTGTCTTTCATTTGTAAAACTTTACATCATTGAAATAAATTTTTAACAGTCTCTAGTCTTGAGTCTTAATGGTCAAACTGGAAATAATAATTTTGTCAAATGACATCCAAACACACACTGTTATGTACTTTCTATTGCACTATAGCACTGCTTGGCCGAACTGAGTCTGCCTTTATTTATGAAAATCATCGGCATTAAATGAGGGAATAAAATCTAATTCTTACTGTTTAAGGTTCTTGTTGTGTAATGGATGCAATTATCAAAATAATTGTTTGCAGCAGTTGCAAACACTGTCATCAATTTCCAATCTTCCATTCTAAACACATCTGGAGGGACAAACAAAGAAAGAATTATAAAATATAAGGGTGGCATTTTCTGGGCATCAACAGTTGAAGTACTGCAGAGCTTTACTGGAGTTTTTTTTTGGGGGGGGGGGGGGGGGGGGGGGCAGGGTGTGAGGCCTTATTATTGCAACAGAAGCCAGGAATCCTTAATCCACAGGGGTCTCAATGGGAAAGAAAAGCTTCTTGAAGAATCCCCATTCTGAGAGCCTGTGGTGAAATCCAGCAATCAGTCAACCCTGAGCCCCTGAGCCTCCTGAGGGCTTGGGACTCAGGCCAGTGTTTTACAATGGCCCCCAGTGTACAGAGGAGAAGGAGAGAAGGAGGCAGAGGGATACAGGAAGGTAAAGTAAAGAGATGCAGCGATGAACAGACAGTCGAGGTCTGTGGGGAAAAAACACCATAACTCACAAACACATAAAAATTGGCTCAGCGTTGGTGTATTCATAGTGCTGAGTTACAAGGCTGGCGGACACGAGAGTGGGTGTTGATTTCGCACAACACCTGCACACACACACACACACAGCACACGGCTCCGCATAGTATGTCTGTATCGGCTCAATGCATTGGTATTAGGATTGAAGTACTTGCACAGGGGACCATTTTTTGGAACAACACAGTCTTTCAAATTTCAGCACTGATATCATTCACGTCATCTCAGTCCGATAAAAGCACACGGGAGGCCTTCGTGTTCATTTAAAAACCGTGATTTAGAAACTATTCATGTCACACTTTGAATAATCTTGCTATATACTTTCTAGAACCTCCTGTCGTATTGTTGAAAAGTGAACAGACAGCCACACTGCTTTTCACAGCTAATAAAAGTGGAAAGCCGGTGGTTGAAAAATACAATATCTTTAGTAGAATGACAGTTTTCACAAAAAAAAGAAAAGAAATTACTACTACATCCCACAGAATTAATGAGGTAATCCCATTTAAAAAAAAAAAAAAAAATTGTACTTCTTGGCTTGAAGTCGACTTGACTGATCTATTTTCATTAAATTTCAGTCAAGTAATTAAGTTCATAAAAGGATTTGTGAGACAAATTTCTGAGCAGGCACATATTTGGTTTATAAGGAAATATTGTAAATTTTTTCAACAATTTAGTAAAAGATTAGCACTCCTAGGGAAGAATAGAAAAAAGAAAACTGAAATGATTTTATTTTTATCTGATTTGTCATCACTTTCAAAATATCTCTTCAATGGGGCCAGAACTGGTGTGGCTACTGTTGTCATCAAGTAAACAAAATCACACACAAATACGTTATGACTGTCCATTAATAACATTGCTATCTGTGTAGCTGCCTGATGATACCAGATGAAAGTTTGTCACCAAAATCCAGTGCGTCCAGAAAGTATTCACAGCGCTTTACTTTTTCCACATTTTGTTACAGCCTTATTACAAAATGGAGTCACTTTTATCCCTTCAAAATTCAAATCACATCACCCCATAATGACAAAATAAAAAAGATTTTTTGTTGCAAATTTATTAAAAATAAAAAACTAAGAAATCACACGTACATAAGTATTCACACCCTTTGCTCAGTACTTTGTTTATGCACCTTTGAGCAATTACAGCATAAAGTCTTCTTGAATATGATGCCACAAGCTTGGTACACCATTCCTCTTTGCAGCACCTCTCAAGCTCCATCAGGTTGGATGGGAAGCATTGGTGCACAGCCATTTTCAGATCTCTCCAGAGATGTTCAATCGGGTTCAGGTCTGAGCTTTGGCTGGGTCACTCAAGGACATTCACAGAGTTGTCCTGAAGCCAATCCTTTGATATCTTGGCTGTGTGCTTAGGGTCATTGTCCTGCTGAAAGATGAGGTCTGAGATCAATGGTGCTCTGGAGCAGGTTTTCATCCAGGATGTCTCTGTACATTGCTGCATTCATCTTTCCCTCAATCCTGATTAGTCTCCATGTTCCTGCGACTGAAAAACATCCCCACAGCATGATGCTGCCACCACCATGCTTCGCAGGCGGCCAGCTCTAGGAAGAATATTAGTGGATCTAAACTTCTTCCATTTACAGATGATGGAGGCCACTGTGCTCACTGGGAGGGGTCACCTCCCTGACTAAGGCCCTTCCCCCTGATCGCTCAGTTTAGACAAGTGGCCAGCTGTAGGAAGAGTCCTGATGGATCCGAATATCTTCCATTTACAGATGGAGGCCACTGTGCTCATTGGGACCTTCAAAGCAGCAGAAATGTTTCTGTACTCTTCCCCAGATTTGTGCCTCAGGACAGTCCTGGCTCAGAGGTCTACAGACAATTCCTTCGACTTCATGCTTGGTTTGTGCTCTGACATGCACTGTCAACTGTGGGACCTTATATGTAGACAGGTGTGTGCTTTTCCAAATCATGTCCAGTCAACTGAATTTACCCCAAGTGGACTC
This sequence comes from Thalassophryne amazonica, assembly GCF_902500255.1. Taxonomy (NCBI): domain Eukaryota; kingdom Metazoa; phylum Chordata; class Actinopteri; order Batrachoidiformes; family Batrachoididae; genus Thalassophryne; species Thalassophryne amazonica. The sequence goes on along the minus strand of NC_047110.1, from coordinate 32,940,425 downwards.
CAGTTAAGCTGCAGAAACAGCTCAAGCATGATCAGCAGGTAACAGTTTGCACCTGCGTTCAATTTTGAGCTTCATGGCAAAGGCAGTGAATACTTATGTACATGTACGTGTACATTCTTTATTTATTTTTTAATAAATTTGCAAAAATCTCAAAAGAAAAACTTTTCTCACATTGTCATTATGGGATATTGTGTGTAGAATTCTGAGGGGGAAAAATGAATTTCCTTCATTTTGGAAAAAGGCTAGACATAAAAATGTGGAAAAAGTGAAGCACTGTGAATATTTTCCAGTCCACTTTTCATTACGTTTTCACAAATGATATTACAGACTCATTTTTAAACCTCATATGATAATGAGTGAAGCTAGCATGGAGAGACATTGTACCCTTGAGCAACACTAGTTTAGCTTACTTACCAATAGTACGGAGCTGCCAACCATCTCGCATTCGGCAGGATTTACCTGGTGTGTAGAGGTGTGGACGTGGGTCTGTCTCCCAAGTCTTGCGTAGTGATCTCGTCTCCTGTGTGAGTGTGTGTGGGATGCCCATTGGTCCTGCGGTTGTGTGGGTCTGGACATGCCCCCAGACCTCCCATATTTACCCTCTGGGCCACTGGCACTTGCGGCCATGCGTGGGTGTCCCGCAGTGGTAATGTCAAATGTTGGCAGGTATGATAGTGGAAAGTATTGCCCTCAACTAGCAGCTCGATAGGGGTCTCTTCAATCTGCAGTGACTCAGTGCCAAGGCAAAAACCAGGAGTGAGGTGATATTTGACCTCCAGTATGCAGATGACACTGCCTTCACCAGTCCTTCAGCAGCTGGTCTCCAAAGGCAGCACTGGTCTTGTCATCAATGCCAAAAAGACCCAGGTTCTTGGTCAGCTGGTTGACCCTTGCAGTGACGCCCCTAAGTCCTTAAAGACTGGGGCTGACGCCACATACCTTGTAAGCAGCTTTGGCAGCAGATAGCAGAATATGTACAGAAGAATCTTGGAAATGTTGACACAAGCATCAAATTTTGGACAAATACTCCTTAGACATTACTATTTTGAAAAAAAACTGGCCACTTGAATTTAAAATAGGCAGCCAGGTAGTTGACGAATTACACTGGGGTCAAAAATTTAAAATGCTCCACCCTCATTAGAAACTATACCAAATTATTTGTATGATAATAAAGATTCCAAAAAGGTATATTTTGGGCTATCTATGAATAAATGTTGTTGAGTTATGGGGTAAAAACTGCAAGAATGGTGACAACAGTCAGTTTCAGTTTGTACAGGGGTCAAATGTCAAAGTTGCTCCAATTTTGGTAAAAAGACATTCAAATTATTGGTTGAGTTAATAGGATTTTAAAAAGGAATATTTTGCCCCATATGTTCTGCTTAGTTATCACATTACAGGGTAACATGTGTCACATGTCATGGAATCCAGCAGACGTCGACATTGTTTGACCTTGACTTTGCAGACCAAGCATTCAGCACAGTCAAAACTATTCCATTTATTAATCCGATTCACTCAACCGATGCACCACTACGAGGGCCTCTCCTTCCCGTAGAGGGTATCCTGTGCCCGACCTGTGGGAAATGATGTGTTTCCAACTCTGGACTCCAAAGCCATCAAAGGAGACACCAAAGGCACCCCCTCCTCCTTAGCTTTCTAAATTTCCTGGAGAGAGAGATGGCATCATTGACATTGATGGACACCCGCAAGCAAGGAAAGAATCAAGAACTAGCTCACTAGCATAATTGCTAGTGAGACAAATGAGCAATTGCATGACGGGAGTGTATTTACATGGTGTTCATAATTATTAGGTCAACTGTGTTCCTGAAGATTCATTTTATTTTTGAACAAATACACTCACCTGCCACTTTGTTAGGTACACCTTGCTAATACCGAGTTGGACCTCCTTTAGCCTGAAGAACTGTCTTAATTTAAGATAAGACATTATTGATCGTACGGTGAAGAAATTCACGTTAGCTCTTAAAAACACACAAGATGGGTGCAAGTAGAGAAAAATGTGCATCAAACAGCATGTGCAAGGATAAGCAATAATAATAATACTTGTAACAATACAATAAAACAACAAAATGAGGAAGAAATAGAATATGTACAGTAGAGTTCAGAATAATAGTAGTGTTATGTGACTAAAAAGATTAATCCAGGTTTTGAGTATATTTCTTATTGTTACATGGGAAACAAGGTACCAGTAGATTCAGTAGATTCTCACAAATCCAACAAGACCAAGCATTCATGATATGCACACTCTTAAGGCTATGAAATTGGACTATTAGTAAAAAAAGTAGAAAAGTGGGTGTTCACAATAATAGTAGCATCTGCTGTTGACGCTACAAACTCAAAACTATTATGTTCAAACTGCTTTTTTAGCAATCCTGTGAATCACTAAACTAGTATTTAGTTGTATAACCACAGTTTCTCATGATTTCTTCACATCTGTGAGGCATTAATTTTGTTGGTTTGGAACCAAGATTTTGCTTGTTTACTAGTGTGCTTGGGGTCATTGTCTTGTTGAAACACCCATCCTCTTCAGCATAAGGCAACATGACTTCTTCAAGTATTTTGACATATCAAAACTGATCCATGATACCTGGTATGCGATATATAGGCCCAACACCATAGTAGGAGAAACATGCCCATATCATGATGCTTGCACCACCATGCTTCACTCTCTTCACTGTGAACTGTGGCTTGAATTCAGAGTTTGGTGATCGTCTCACAAACTGTCTGCGGCCCTTGGACCCAAAAAGAACAGTTTTACTCTCATCAGTCCACAAAATATTCCTCCATTTCTCTTTAGGCCAGTTGATGTGTTCTTTGGCAAATTGTAACCTCTTCTGCACGTCTTTTATTTAACAGTGGGACTTTGCGGGGGATTCTTGCAAATAAATTAGCTTCACACAGGCGTCTTCTAACTGTCACAGCACTTACAGGTAACTCCAGAATGTCTTTGATCATCCTGGAGCTGATCAATGGATGAGCCTTTGCCATTCTGGTTATTCTTCTATCCATTTTGATGGTTGTTTTCCATTTTCTTCCACGCATCTCTGTTTTTTTTTTTTTTTTGGTCCATTTAAAAGCATTGGAGATCATTGTAGATGAACAGCCTATAATTTTTGCACCTGCGTATAAGTTTTCCCCTCTCCAATCAATTTTTTAATCAAACTACGCTGTTCTTCTGAACAATGTCTTGATCGTCCCATTTTCCTCAGGTTTCCAAAGAGAAAAGCATGTTCAACGGGTGCTGGCTTCATCCTTAAATAGGGGACACCTGATTCACACCTGTTTGTTCCACAAAATTTACAAACTCACTGACTGAATGCTACACTACTATTATTGTGAACACCCCCTTTTCTACTTTTTTTTTTTTTTACTAATAGCCCAATTTCATAGCCTTAAGAGTGTGCATATCATGAATGCTTGGTCTTGTTGGATTTGTGAGAATCTACTGAATCTACTGGTACCTTGTTTCCCATGTAACAATAAGAAATATACTCAAAACCTGGATTAATCTTTTAGTCACATAGCACTACTATTATTCTGAACGCTACTATGTATATATATATATATATATATATATATGGAGGGGAAATCATGGATGGGTCTGAAATTGTCATCTTAGGTGCATGTCCACTGTGAGAGACATAATCTAAGAAAAAAAAAAAAAAACAGAAATTACAATGTATGATTTTTTGATAATTTATTTGTATGTTACTGCTGTAAATAAGTATTTCAACACCTGCCAGTCAGCAAGAATGCTGGCTCACACAGACCTGTTCATTTTTTCTTTAAGAAGCCCTCTTATTCTGCACTCTTTACCTGTAATAATTGCATCTATTTGAACTTGTTACCTGTATAAAAGACACCTGTTCACACACTCAATCAATCACACTCCAACCTGTCCACCATAGCCAAGACCAAAGAGCTGTCTAAGGACACCAAGGACAAAACTGTAGACCTACACAAGGCTGGGATGGACTACAGGACAACAGGCAAGCAGCTTGGTAGAAGACAACAACTGTTATGATTATTTATTAGAAAGTGGAAGAAACACAAGATGACTGTCAATCTCCCTCGGTCTGGGATTCCATGCAAGATCTCACTTTGTGTGGTAAGGATGATTCTGAGAAAGCTCAGAACTACACAGGAGGACCTGGTCAATGACCTGAAGAGAGCTGGGACCATAGTCACAAAGATTACATTAGTAACACATGAAGCTGTCATGGATTAAAATCCTGCAGGGCAGCAAGGTCCCCCTGCTCAAGCCAGCACATGTCCAGGCCCGTTTGAAGTTCACCAGTGACCATCTGGATGACCAAGAGGAGGCATGGGAGAAGATCATGTGGTCAGATGAGACCAGAATAGAGCTTTTTGGAATCAACTCCACTTACCATGTTTAGAGGATGAGAACAACTCCAAGAAAACCATCCCAACCGTGAAGCATGGGGTGGAAACATCATACTCTGGGGGGGCTCTTCTGCAAAGGGGACAGGACGACTGCACCGTATTGCAGGGAGGATGGATGGGGTCATGTATTGTGAGATTTTTGCAAACAACCTCCTTCCCTCAGTAAGAGCATTGAAGATGGGTCATGGCTGGGTCTTCCAGCATGACAATGACCCCAAACACACAGCCAGGGCAACTAAGGAGGGGCTCTGTAAGAAGCATTTCAATGTCCTGGAGTGGCCTGGCCAGTCTCCAGACCTGAACTCAATAGAAAATCTTTGGAGGGAGCTGAAACTCCAAACCTGAAAGATCTAGAGAAGATCTGTATGGAGGAGTGGACCAAAATCCCTGCTGCAGTGTGTGAAAACCTGGTGAAAAACTACAGGAAACGTTTGACCTCTGTAATTGCAAACAAAGGCTACTGTACCAAATATTAACATTTATTTTCACAGGTGTTCAAATACTTATTTGATGCAGTAAAATACAAATAAATTATTAAAAAAATCATACATTGTGATTTCTGCATTTTTTTTTATTTAGATTATGTCTCTCACAGTGGACATACACCTATATATATATATATATATAGTGGCATAGATTCAACAAGGTGTTGGAAACATTCCTTAGGGGTGTCGATCTGTGTTGACATGATAAAACCCCAATTCCAGTGAAGTTGGGACGTTGTGTAAAATGTAAATTAAAACAGAAAAAAATGATTTGCAAATCCTCTTCAACCTATATTCAGTTTAATACACCACAAAGACAAGATATTTAATGTTCAAATTGATAAACTTTATTGTTTTTGTGCAAATATTTGCTAATTTTGAAATGGATGCCTGCAACACGTTTCAAAAAAGCTGGGAGAGTGGTATGTTTACCACTGTGTTACATCACCTTTCCTTCTAACAACACTCAGTAAGCGTTTGGGAACTGAGGACACTAATTGTTGAAGTTTTGTAGGTGGAATTCTTTCCCATTCTTGCTTGATGTACGACTTCAGTTGTTCAACAGTCCGGGGTCTGTGTTGTCGTATTTTGCGCTTCATAATGCGCCTCACGTTTTCAATGGGCGACAGGTCTGGACTGCAGGCAGGCCAGTCTAGTACTATGAAGCCACGCTGTTGTAACACGTACAGAATGTGGCTTGGCATTGTCTTGCTGAAATAAGCAGGGATGTCCCTGGAAAAGACTTTGGTTGGATGGCAGCATGTGTTGCTCCAAAACCTGGATGTACCTTTCAACATTGATGGTGCCATCACAGATGTGTAAGGTGCCCATGACAGATGCTGGCTTTTGAACTTTGCGCTGGTTACAATCTGGATGGTATTTTTCCTCTTTTATCTGGAGGACACAACGTCCATGATTTCCAAAAAACAATTTGAGACCACAGCACACTTTTCCACTTTGCATCTGTCCATTTCAAATGAGCTCAGGCCCAGAGAAGGCGGTGGTGTTTCTGGATGTTGATAATGTATGGCTTTCACTTTGCATGGTAGAGTTTTAACTTGCATTTATAGATGTAGCGATGAACTGTATTAACTGACAATGGTTTTCTGAAGTGTTCCTGGAAATGTGAGATTTGGCTTTCTCGGGGGAATATGTCTGCCCAATTATTAGGCAGCTACTAGTGAGCAGGTTATTTGCATCTTTTGCTTTCAACACCTTTCTCACAAACCTGTTGTCTGTTTGCAGAAAAATGTTTGATTGTTCAGTGATCATGCCTCAATAACTATTTCAAGAATGGTGCATCCCTCTGAAAGTCATTTTATTTTATTTATTTATTACCCGAGGCCATCAAATATGGCCATCGGGTATTGTGAAGGCTTTTCGGCCATTTGTCTGTGCTCAGTATAAATCCAGTCCTATTACTGCCAGAATCTTCAAATTCACAGGGAACATTTTTGGGGACATTGACCTTGGACAAGTTCAAAGATGGCTAACCTTGACCTAGAGGTATTTTAGGAGGTTAAAAACTCAAATTATGTTCCTATGTTTATGGAATGACCGCGTGGGTATTAGCGTGGTGACGTCACATCTCTAGCTCCTAATGGCGCTTCGTTTATTGCTAAATATAACACCTTTATCATATATTATGTAAAAGTTAGCGAGAAATAAACACTTGTAAAACTGAAAATGCTGATTTTGTAACTTGATAACACCTGTGGAACAATTCATAAAACATTTAGCGTACGTTAGCACGGTGACATCACTTCCAGGTTTCGCTAGCAGCTAATTTTGCTTCATTTTTGGCTAAATATAACACATTTCTCATATATTATGTAAAAGCTAACGAGAAATAAACACTTCGGCAGCGGGAAATGCTGTATTTGTAACCTGATAACACCCCTGGAGTCATTTACAAGACATTTTGCAGTAGTTGGCATACACACTAACTTGTGCAAACTCAAAGCTAACTTTTTATGGAGTTAAATTTGTCTCATTAATACATGCAAATGCACAGAGGGTGATCTACAAATATTCTTTAATTTGCACAAGTTCAGCTCTTGAAAAAAGCTCATGTACACACAGATGCAAGGCCTCCTGCTGATGCCGTTATAAGCTGACTATTGTTTTTGATTGATTGCTTGATTGATGGGGGGTCTTTCTTGAACATGTACAAATTGTATGTAACACAAAAGGATCTTAAGAATTAATTAAACAACTGCAAATTATAAAGAACACAGTGCTCAACTGGCCAAGGATACTTTAGCATTGCGTTATATTTTATGTTTGGCCTGGCCTGTTAGCACTGTTGCCTCACAGCAAGGAGGTCTTAGGATTGCTTCCCGCCTGGTCCTCTCTGTGTGGAGTTTGCATGTTCTCCCAGCTTCCTTCCTACCACTTACAAAATCACACTGGTTAGGTAAATTGGGAACTTTAAATTGGCAGACCAGCAGACTGGTAGTCTGTCTACGGTGTACTCAGCTTCTTGCCCAGTGATTGCTGGGATAGGCTCCAGCCCTCCGTGAACCTTAACAGGAGGAGGTGGGTTCAGCAAATGAATTAAATGGTTTTTTTTGGCCCATTTTGCCTCAGCATATGGTGTTAATTACTTTAGGCCACACCCTCTATCATTACACAAATACATATTACCTAAGATTGCTGAAATCGAACAAGCATTCAAGTTTATAAAACCTGGATTTAAAAATGTGCAAAGAAATCATGATATGGTCAAAATGAACCTGCGTACAAACTCTTGTATTTCAATCTGTTTTTAGAAGAGCTTATACATCAGTAAAGCATAATTTGATGTTGAGATTTGGAAGCAATCTCACAACCCCACCAACACACACACACACACACACACACACACTCTGCTATACTAGAAGCTCATTCTCACTCCCATTCTGTAATACCAGTCATCACTCATAGACAGAAAATCTGCACTGCCGATTTGAACTGCTCAGTCGCACTACGTCCTCACTACCCACCCCGCGACTTTCCCCAGCTATTTGTCACTCTTGTATACATCCATCCTAAGGCGAATGGCAGCAATGCCTGTCAACTTATCTTTCAAGTAACTCAGAGGCTCCAAATGTGACGTTCCGACATCCCGATCATCATTCTTGGTCATATGAATAACTGCACTTTGTCCAAAACACTGAAGGACTTTCACCAGTATGTTACATGTCCCACTATGATTTATTATGTCCACCAAGGACATAACAAAATCATCAGTTTATTTATTTATTTAGACTCCATTAAATTTTGGAGGTGATCCAGTCCCGGATCCAGATTCTGGATTAAGATTTCACTTTATATAGGCAGGATTATGTCAGAATCACTGCACAGATTTTGACAAAATTTTCACCACAGATAGATATTAGGCCATGAAATTAAATTTTGGTGGTAATCCGGATCAATTTCTCTTAATATAGGCTCTTAAATAAGTAAGTAACTCTGGATTGCCACAGCAGAGTTAGGTTGGGTCTGTATGTTGATTTGGCTCAAATTTTACACCGGATGCCCTCCCTGACACAACTCTACATTATATGAAGAAATGCGCCAGGAGTGGGGTTTGAACCAGGAAGCCAAGGACTGAAGTCAAGCACACTAACCACTTGGCCACCACCACTGCCTCTATAACAATGGTGTCCAATGTGTTCCAG